>NW_006787698.1:4285139-4300782 GCF_000442215.2 Lipotes vexillifer | reverse complement strand
CAGTGAGAGGCCCGTATATCGCAAACCAAAAAAAAAAAAAAAAGTGTGTGTGTGTGTGTGTGTGTGTGTGTGTGTGTGTGTGTGTGCGTGTGAGAGAGAAAGAGAGAGAGAGACAGAGAGAGACAGAGACAGAGAGAGAGATATGCAGCCCTGAGTAGGTAGTCGCACATAGCCTGGGGTATTAGGACTTCGTGAATGACAAGGTTTTCTCCAAACAGGTAGGGGAATGAATATTCCAAGAACATATCAATTAGGGTTTAGCTATAGGAAATAAGGACCAAAATCAGGGAATCTGGTGCTTACAAAATTGTTGGAAGGCAGAAGGATGGGGCTCTAGGCTAAGCCTATTGGATGACTTACTACAGAGCATGACTTCCGAATTGACCCTTCCAGGAGCTTCTGCCTCTGATATTCACATAGGAAGGTGGGGAATAACACACTGGGAACCACTGACTTCAAGAATACATCACCATAACAAGAATGAATATATGTATATGTGTAACTGAATCACTTTGCTGTACACCTGAAATTAACACAACATTGTAAGTCAACTATATGCCAATAAAATAAAAAAATACCTCACCATAATGCATAAGCAAAATCTGGTCCAGCCATACAATGGAATATTATTCAGCTATAAAAAGGAATAAAGTTCTGATACATGCCATACCATGAGGTTTTGATAAACCGCAAAAACATTATGCTAAGTGAAAGAAGCCAGCCACAAAAGGACAAATATTGTGTGACTCCACTTATATGAAATATCTTAGATAGGCAAATTCATTGAGACAGAAAGTAGATTAGAGGTTCCAGGGGTTGGGGGTGGGAAAAATGAGGAGTTATTGTTTAATGGTTACAGAGTTTTGGGGAGATGAAAAAGTTCTGAAAACAGATAGTGTTGATGGTTTCACAACACTGAAGAGGTAATTAATACCGCTGAATTGTACCCTTAACAATGGTTTAGGGAATTCCCTGGTGGTCCAGTGGTTAGGACTTTGTGCTAACCCCCTGCTGAGGGCCTGGGTTTGATCCCTGGGTTGGGGAATTAAGATCCCACAAGCCACACAGTGTGGAAGAAAGAAGGAAGGAAAGAAAGAAAGAAAGAAAGAAAGAAAGAAAGAAGAAAGGAAGAAAGGAAGGAAGGAAGGGAGGAAGGAAGGAAGGAAGGGAGGAAGGAAGGAAGGAAGGAAGGAAGAAAGAAAGAAAGGAAGGAAGGAAGGAAGGAAGAAAGGAAGAAAAAGAAAGAAGGAAAGAGGAAGGAAGGAAGAAAGGAAGGAAGATGGAACTTCCCTGGTTGCACAGTGATTAAGACTCTGAGCTCCCAATGCAGGGGGCCTGGGTTCGATCCCTTGTCAGGGAACTAGATCCCAAATGCATGCCGCAACTTAGAGTTCACATGCTACAAATAAAGAGTTGGCGAGCCGCAACTAAGGAGCTGGCCTTCTGCAACTAAGACCCAGCGCAACCAAATAAATAAATAAATAAAATATTTTTTAAAAAAAGAAAGAAAGATAGTTTAAATGGCAAATTTTATGATACTTATATTTTACTACAACTTAAAAAATTAATAATGTAATATACCAAAAGCCATTGAAGTATACACTAAAGGGTGAATTGTATGGTACGTGAATTATACCTTGATAAAACTGGTTTTTTTTTAAAAAAAAAAAAACATCTCCATGGTTGCAATTTAGAGATTTGGAAGCTACCCTCATTGTCACTTGCAACTGCCTCTCAACAAAAGCTAGTGACACTGGTGACTGAAGACAGTAACACCTCTGCAGGAAAACCCACAATAGAAAGATGACCTCCATCCACTTCCCCCACCCACATCTCAATCTTCCAATTGATAGAATCTCATTGCCATGCAGAAATCTAGCTGCAAGGGAGTCTGGAAAACATAGTTTTTAGCTTTGCAGCCTCTGTAGTGTAGGAATGCACACTAGGAGGTTGGGATGGTGCTGAGAGTCAATTCATTGTCTTTTGGTTTTGCTTACACAGGAGTTTTTCCCTCTTTCAATGGTAAAAGTTCCATATCTCCCCCCCGCCACTTTGCTCCCTTGTTTTCCATCCAATATAGATTGAATGAGGCTAACTCCACTTTCTGGGTCCAGAGGGGTGAACTATGAGCCAGGTCTGGTCAAGCCACATAATCAATTCCTCTGAAACCATGATTGGCTCAGGGATGGGCACATGACTTGGGATGGACCAATGAGAGACATTATTTTGCAAGCTCTCTTTTTGCTGAAGTTGCTGAGCTTGGAAGATGAAAGCTCCTGGGAAATATCTTTAACACCTCCTGGCTAAAAGGGATCCCTTGTAGAGAATAGTAGAGATGATAAATGGAGAGAGACAGAATTCTGATGATATAACAGAACCCCTGGATCCAGCCATGCCTGAATTCCATTACCTCTGGATTTTTCTTTCAGTTATGTGAGCTAATAGATATTCTTTTTTTGTTTAAGACAGTTCAAGTTGCCTTTCTGCTACTTGCTATCAAAGGATCCCTGAATAATATATGGAGGGGTCAGCAGGAGCAAATGTATGGGTAGACATGAATGGCCTAGATTCATTGATTCATTAAATTCTTCTTGATCATCTTCTCCATGTCAGGCCCTGTGCAGAGTATGGGAAAACAAAGGCCTGGACTGTTTCTTCCTCTGGCTGGACACATAGAGGGGTCACAGGTGAGTAAAGCCAATGGTTGCCCAAGCATCAATTAAGAAAACCCAATGGCCAGCTGGTGAGAGTTGGCAGGGATCCACTGCCCTTCTCCCCTACCTCTGCACATTGTGGAGAGCAGACTGCACAGTACCAGACCCCAAGCCACCTGGTCCGTCAGTTTTGTTGTACAAGGTCCTTGAGAAGCTAATCTCTCTTCAATGACGGTGCACAAGGCAGACATCATGCTCATTGTAGCACTGACCATGGTGCTGATCTTGAAGCTGACAACTGTAGAACCAGGACACTGAGTATGACCCTGACCACAGTACAACATGATAATAATTCTGACCATAGCCTGGCCAGGTCACTGTCCAAGGCTAGGTCAGAACACTGACCACAGCATGACCAGGAAAGTGATTGTGACTCTGAGCCACACACAGCCAGGAAGCTGACCACCACACTGACTGACCACAGCACAGTCAAGAATGACCAGTGGAGACCACAGTACTGACCACAATGCTGACCACAGTAGAACCAGGTGGCTGAGGACAGTGCAGATCACAGTTTAATAGAACATTGACTACAGCGTGATCAGGCCCCTGGCCGTGCCACTGACCACAGCTGTGGTTATGTCTACAGCACTGAACGTATCGGCCAGGGTCTAGTCAGAAAAACAAAGCTCACACCAGGTAGTTCAATAGCAAGAATTTAATATGGGGATTTAGTTACAGAGGTGTTAGTTAAGCTTTAAGAGCAAATAGGGGGCGGTGAATCTACTCTAGAATAGCAAGCCACCACCTTCCAAGGGCTGAAGCAGCAAAGGGAGGAGGTGTTTACCAGAATTACGGCCACCTGGCAGGAGCTGAATGAACCATGGTGGGGACCCTCAAAGGGGCTGAGACCACAGAGGCTGAGACAACAGCCACTGCCAGAGACACCCAAACTGGAGAGAGAGGGAGAAATACCCTGGCTTCTTTTTTCTCCGGTCCTCCAATCTCTCTCCAGGCTTCCCATTGCCTGAGCCCAGCCTGGGAAATGTAGTTTGTAGGGATCAAGGGAACCTGGGAAATGTAGTTTTCAGGGGCCATCTCTCCTGAAACAAAGCAGGGGAAGGGTGAGGAATGGACCTAAGGGCCTCTTGACCCATGTCAACCACACAACACAGGCCATAGCTTGACTGTACAATGACCTCCGTGACCAATCCCAAGGAGGACATTGTCCGTGGTTCTGAAACACAGCACTAACAAGGGCAAGGAAAGGGACAGGGACAAGCAGGGCCCTCCTCCACCCTAGTTGACCACAGCCCACTCTTCGTCAAGAGCTTGTGGGTTCCAACAACCAATACCCGTCTCCTATCCCATGCCTAATGCAGGCCTGGCCTGAGGAGTCAGCAGAAGATCATCTCCCATCTGGGAAAAGGAGGGAGAGGGGTGATGAGAAGCCTTTCCTGGCTCAGATTCTGTTTTGTGTCCCACATCCCATGGCCAGTGTCCTCAACCCCACGTTTCACTGTAGTAATGCCCTCTGGGGATTGGGCGCTGGCTAGGTGCTCTATTCACTCATAAGTCACAGAAGTCCCCAACACCTCAAGAGGAAACAGGTCTCCTAAGAGAAGGAAAGCTCTTTGCCTGGGGTCACATGGCCAAGAAGTGACAGAACCAGCGTCGAACCCAGGTCTTATTGGATAACAAGCTCTTTCTCCTTGCTTTGACAAAACCATAACTTATCTACAGGGCACACAGTAGGGTAAGAAAAATGCCAGGCTTCCCCACTCCCAATATTTTATGGCTGATTTCTCTGTAACCTGACTTGCTTGCTCCCTCACCCAAAAAACCATAGAGGAACTTTGGTGAGGGAAGATGTCTGGGGAGACCGACGGGGGGGGGGGGGGGAGGGGGGGGGGGGGGGGGGGGGGGGGGGTGGGACAGGCAGAGAAAGTCCGGAGGCTGGACGAGGACGCCCTTCGTATGCAAACAGCTTCGTGTGGAGGTGGCCTTAATATTTTGATTCTCTCAGGATCTGGTCTCTTGTCTTGGGCCATTGCAATGGGAAACAGAGACTGTCCCAGGTGTGATGGGGGGAAGGAAGATGCCCACCAGCTGGCCATCCCCTTTGGCCTCGTCTAGAGATCTCCCGCCCCCTGTATCTGTCTCTCACTTTCTGTCTCCATCTCCGCCCCGTCCCTGCAGTGATCCGTCCCTTGAAGCCCAATTTCACAGACTCTGCCTGAGTTTCTCTGTTGACTCCTGAGCTTTTTAAAGAGGAGGCCTCTCAATTTCTCTTCTTTGCTACCAGGCCTTCCTCCTATGCCCCCTGCCCCTTGATCCCTCTCCCAACCCCATTTATAACGTGGGAAATGTCCAGGGAGTGTGAAATTGACTACCACGTGAAGGAACCCCCTCACCGTCCCCATCTCCGTGAGCCACCCCCAGACTGGCCTTGGGGTTCTGGGTCGCAACCCCAGCTACCCTCTCGAGTGCCGGCTTCCACACCCCCACCCCCGCTTCGCCGACCCCAGACCCCGCTCCGTCGGCGCCCTAAGACGAGCTGGGGGCGGGGCGGGGGGCGGAGCCCGCAACAAAGACTCGGAGCGAGCGAGGGGCGGGGGTGGGGCGGAATCCCAGCCGCCCGCGAGGCCGGGGAGGCGGCGGCACAGGGTCGCCCGGCCCGGCGGGCGGGGGAGCGCCTGGTGGCGGTCCCCGTGCCGAGGCGTCGCTAGGGCGGGCGGGGGGCTGGACGCCGGGCCGGGGGCACGTCATGTGGCCGCTCACGGTCCCGCCGCCGCCGCCGCTGCCGCTGCTGCTGCTGCTGCTGTGTTCAGGCCTCGCCGGACAGGTAGGGGCCCGGCAGGCAGGTGCGGCCGCAGAGGGCTCCAGAAGGGTGGGGGGCTCAGGGGGGCCCGCAGAAACGGGACTGGGGGCTCCATGAGCCCCCCGCGGCTGCGAGGGAGGGGGCGTCGCAGCGAGGGAGGGGCTGGGACATCCACCCTGGCTTTGGGAATGGGAAGGGGAGCTTCAGATCCAGCCTCAGAGCTGGGATGGTTTGGGAGACAACCTGATCCCAGCTTTGGTGTTCTCAACCTCTCGGTGACCCGGAGCCCACACCAGCCATCTCGCTCGAGCTAAGTGGGGTCGTGGGGGGACTTCAGGGGGCCTTGTGTGTCTCTTGTCCTTCACTTCCCCCATCATGGCAGGAGGTCCCCGGCTTTTATAGCCCCCCACTCCTCGCCCGCACCCCCAAGGTGGGCAAGGGGGCGGGACTCACGTGTGAGTGACTGACGGGGACGTGTGTGAAGTGCTGGAGGGTGCTGGGTAAACGTGTGTGCCTATGTCTCACAGCTGGGTGTGACTGAGAGTTTGCGTGTGTGGCTGTGCAGGTGTGCCCAACCGTGCATGACTTGGGACATGATTGGGGGAGGGTGCTTGTACCTGAGGCAGAGTCTGTATGTGACAGTGGGGGGCTGTGACTTGGAGGGCCGATGTGGAAGGCTTGTGAGCCTGAGACCAGGACTTGTGTATCTGTGTGTGACTGGCTGTGTGACAGCAAGTGAGGACTGTATTAATCCCAGCGTTATGTGGGCAGCTGTGGCTGTGTATAAAGGACGGTGTGTGTCAGTGTCCCCATGACCCTGGCCCATCTGCCCGGGTGTTGTACAAAATGTGGGTGACCAGGTGTGTGGCTGTGTGGGAGCTTTGGGTAACCATGTGTCATTCTGTGCCTAAGTCACTCTAAAAGCGGGTGTGCGGGGCAAGGGCTGTGTGTACAAACGTGTATATCCGTGTGTGTGTGTTGGTGCCTTGCACACTACATGCTTTCACAGGAGCACGTCTCCCTCTCCATGGTACCTCATCTCTTGGGCAAGAGATGGGGGCTTTTCAAAATGCGGGGGGCTGGTCCCAGCTTTCTAATGCTATTGGGAAACCTCCTTCCTCCTCCATCTTGGGGGTGGGAGCCCCCTAAGTTCTCAGATCTTCAGGAGCTCAGAGGGAAGCTGGAATCCAAAATAATAAAATAATTATAAAAACAGCTAACACTTATTAAGTGCTTCTTATATGCTGGGCACTGTTTCAAGCACACCGAGTGAACTAAGACATTTAATCCTCTGAGCAGCTTACCTTCATTTTACAGATGGTGGGGGCTGAGGCACAGAAAAGTTAGGTCACTTGTTCAAGCTCAGACAGCTTGGGAGTGGCAGAGCTAGGATTGAACCAAGGCAGTCCGGCTCCTTAGCCCACATATTTACCCTCTTGTTAAATAATCCACTCCATGGGTGTGAACAGTGCCTGTGTAAACACTAGGAGGGTTTCTACGTAGAAGCTCAGAGGAAAAACAGTCCTGGCACCTTCTCTTTCCTGGCCAAGAGAAGAATCAGAACCTTGTACCCACCCTGAGGGGGGCTATTGGGAAGGATGGAGATCAGACTCTAGATAGAAAGGTTTCCAGGCTACAAGGAGACCTCCTGAGGTCCCCTCCCTCACTCCTCTGTTTCCCTATCTCAGGACCCACATACTGGCTGGGATGGGAAGTGTGCTTAGAGCCAAGCATCAGGCCACACACACTGGGTGCTCAACTGATATGTGAGCCCCAAAGAAGTAAAGAGAGTCAGCTGAGCGAGAGACGAGAGACCGAAAGAGGTATACACTTGAGAGAATGGTGCATAAAAATGCACCAGGAGTGAAGTTGAATTGGGTTTCCAAAAAGGATCCTTGGAGCCACCACCTGGGGATTTTCCTCCACCCCTGCTGGCCCCTAGGAAACTCTAGATATCCTGTTCGTTCTCCAAGATTGCCTAAGGGTGTGGGAGAGTGCAGTGAGAGGTGATGTTGGGTGACCCCAGAGGAGGGTGGGAGATGCTGGGGGGCAGGGCTAACATAAAGAGGCATGAGAGCTATACCAGGCTCTTTAGGGGGTGGGACTAAACTAGGTTCAGTGGAGGTGGGGCTAAATGGCCGGTGGGGCAGAGCTAAGCTGGGGTAATCAGTTGGGGTGAGGCTGGTAGGGTCCTGCCATCAACTACAGTGCCTCCAGGCGGCCATGGGCACTACAGTGTTGTGTGCCCCAGCTTGCCCACCCAGCCTGGCACCCCAGGGAAGGAAGAGGTCTGGAGAATGGATGCTCTGTCCCATCTCCGTCCCCTCCATCACTTCCCAGAACCCCCTCCTCGGTCCTTGATGGGCCCTGGTCTCCACCAGGGGTTCTTTCTAGAAATCATTCATTTGTCCATTCAATCAACAGATATGACGAAGCATTGGAGATATAACCATGAACCAAGTCATCAAATCCCTGCCCTCCTGGAGCTGACCTTGTTGCAGGAGAGACAGACAAGAATCGAATAAATATATAATACAATGTCAACAGCTAAATCAATATATAATACAATGCAAGTGGCATGAAGAATAATAAACAGGGTAAAGGGGATTAAAGTGTGATGGTGGTGCAGTGGGGGGCTATTTTACCAGGTGTGGCAGAGGCGGTGTCTCTAAGAAGGTGGTATTTGAGGTGACACTTGAAGGAAGTGAGAGAAGGATGCCTTCTGTATCCAGGAGAAGAGCATTCAAAGCAGAAATAGCAAGTGCAAAGGCCCTGAAAGTGGGAACAAGCATGGTGTGTTTGGGGAGCAGCAGAGAGGCTGGTGTGGCTGGATAGGTGTGAGTAATGGGGAAGTTGGGGGGAGATGAGGCCAGGGAAGCCAGGAGGGACCGACCAAGTGGGAACTTGTGGGCCGTGGACAGCAGTTTGGATTTGACCCTGAGAACAGGGGAGTAGGACCTGTCAGAGGAGTTGTCCATCGCTCCAGGGTCTGGAGCTACCAGAGAGCTTGACAGGTCCAAGGCTCACCATCTTACCTGTGGGAAACATGCTCCCTTCCTGACCACTGGGAAGTCCTCCTTAAGATCTAGCTACAGGGCTTCCCTGGTGGCACAGTGGTTGAGAATCGGCCTGCCAATGCACGGGACACAGGTTCTTGCCCTGGTCCAGGAAGATCCCACATGCCGCGGAGCAACTAAGCCTGTGCGCCACATCTACTGAGCCTGCACTCTGCAGCCCGCAAGCCACAACTACTGAGCTTGCGCACCACAACTACTGAAGCCTACGTGCCTAGCGCCCGTGCTCCGCAACAAGAGAAGCCACCGCAATGAGAAGCCCGTACACTGCAACGAAGCCCCGCTCGCCACAACTAGAGAAAGCCCACGCTTAGCAACGAAGACCCAGCGCAGCCAAGAATAAATAAGTAAACTAAATACATTTACAAAAAAAAAAGATCTAGCTACATCTTTGGTACTCTCCGGGTTTGGGGTCACCGCTTTCCTGTGGTCCCCACAGGATGGGACAAGAGGAGTAGCTCAGTTTACAATGCATGCCTCAGGACCTTTGCACTTGCCATTTCCTCTGCCTGGGACACTGATCCCCCAGGTAGCTACTCAACTTCCTCCCTCTCTTTCTGCTTAAATGTCACCTCCTCTGAGAGGCCATCAAAAATAACCTCCCACTGCCACTTTCTGAGCTCTTACTCTGTGTTATTTTTCTTCATAGGCTTTGTCACGACATTTCCAGGATTTGTTTCTTCACCTATTGTCTGTCTTCCCTTAGAGGGGCAGCTCATCAGGGTCCAGTGGTCTCTGTTGTATCATCAATGCCTACAGCAGAGCCTGGCACATAGTAGGTTCTCAACAAATATCTGTTGAATGAATGGATGAATCCCCCTCCTCCTCCCACAGAGTCTCTTTCTTTCTCAAACAGTGGAACTCTTGTGTCAAGGGAGGGTCGGGGGAACAACCCTCCCCTTGGGCTATCCCATACCCATTTTAAGTCAACCACAGCGCCTGGATCAGAGGCATCAGGAAAACCCATCTTCATCTGTGCCTAAAATTCCACCATTGCAGGGCACCACTATTTGGGGTTAAGATGCTGTTTCCCCCAGGGCGCCTTTAGAAAATGTAAATGTCCCAGGTAGATGGAAGTAAAAGGAAATCTTGAGGACTCCCAGTTAATAAGTGAACTGGACATTTTCTTCCTAAGGAATGGTGGTGTTGATGCTGAGCCGAAGATGAATGAGCTGGGGCGACACCTAGTGGTAGAATGAGGTTTGTTCAGAGACTGTGTATGTCCCTGTGACTCTGGGGAAGACGTGTGGGCAGATGCCCCTGGGTATGTGTGTCACCCAGGGTCCTGATCAGGGTGCGAAGCAAACGAGGCACTTGCCTTGGGTGCAAGTTTGAAGGGAGCGCCCAAAGCCTCAGAGACCAAGATAAATACTAGTCTAATGCAATATTTTAAGACAATCAAAATTAATGCAAAAAATCCATGATGAACAAAATATCAGAATTTAAATAAAGGCAGGATCCACCTCTGCTCTTGCGTGACTCACCTCACTGTAACTATGGCCCTATAGGAGTGTGTCTGTAGTGTCCATGGGTGTGTGTGTGTATGTTTAGGGACAGTGTACTTGGCATTGGCCAAACTGGACACAGGGACATGTGTGTGCCATAATCACGTTTGTGGGTGTGTGGGCACAGTGACTCTGTGTCCATACAGGTTGACCATGTGGGCGTGTGTGGATTTCTCACAATCCTAGCAGTTGGTGTTGGCAATGACTCTGTGTCCCCAGAATTCAGTGTCAGTGCCTGGGAGGCAGGAACTTGCTATTTTCATTTATTCATGCATACATGTATTCATTTAGAAAGCATCCATTGTGAGCCTTTTGTGTTTTGAGCCTTATTGTGAGCCTTCTATGTTTTGAGCCTTATACTGGACACCAAGGCTGGGTGACTGCTTGAGCTCTCAAGGACTGGGATGGAAGATTTAACTTCTCTAAAGTTGAGCCTGGCTGTGCTGGGGAGAAGGGAGTTGTGACAAGGGCAGGAGATTTTGTTCCCATTTTTCAGGAACTCTTGTTCAAGAACATTGACATATCTTCACTCCCAGAGCAGAAGCCTGGTCTGTCTCACAACCTCATCCATCCAGAGCTCAGCCACAAATCAAGGAGAAACCAGAGGAACAGAGAGGAGTCAGAACAGGTTCCATGAAGTCTGTGTGCAGAAACTGACTTGTGTTGCTTCTGGGAAACCCAGGAGGGTCTCAGTGCCTGTTAGCATCTAAGCCCTGCTTAACAGATGAGAAGACAGGGTGTCGCAGCGTGAGAAGAAAGAAACCAAGAGGCAAAGTCGGTTGAAGCGATTGAGTGAAATGGCAGATAGCTTCTTACCTTTTAGGTGCTGAGAGGATCCTGGTTGTTCCCAAGAAAAATACACGGGGAGCACATGATGAGCCAGATTCTTTCTAGTCCTAATTTCTCTAGTAATTCCTATGTAAATGACACCGACTGAGGTACTGGGGAAGTGGAGGGGTGCGACACAGCCCACTGTGGAATCGTTCTCAGGGCCAAGTAAGGGTGTGTGTATGTGTGTGTGTGTTTAAATAAAAGCGTTTTATAAATTGTGGCAAAATATACAGAATATAAAATTTACCATCTTAACCATTTTTAAGTGTACAATTCAGTAGCAATAAGTACATTTGCATTGTGGTGCAAGCATCACCAACATCCGTCTCCAGAACTCTTTTCATCTTGCGAAACTGAAATTCTACCCACTAAGCAACAACTCCCCATCCTCTACCCCAAGCCCCTGGCAATCTTCATTCTACTTTCTGTCTCTATGAATTTGACTCCTCTAGGGACCTCACATGGGTGGAATCATGCAGTGTTTGTCTCTTTGGCTTATTTCACTGAGCATAATGTCCTCTAGGTTCATCCATGTTGTAGCAGGTGTCAGAATTTCCTTCCTTTTTAGGGTTGAATACTGTTTCATTGTATGGTTGGGACACATTTTGTTTATCCATTTATCCTTCAATAGACATTTAGGCTGCTTCCACCTTTGGCTATTGTGAATAATGCTGCTATGAGCATGAGTGTGCTAATGTCTCTTCAAGACCTTGCTTCTAACTCTTGGGTGTATACCCAGAGGTGGGTCTTCTTCATTGTATGATAATAATGTGTTTAACTTTCTGAGGAATATGCATATACCATTTTCCATAGTGGCTGGACCGTTTTCCACTCCCACCGACAGTGCTCAAGGGTTCCATTTTCTCCACATCCTCACTGACACTTGTTAGTATTTGACTTTTTTTTTTTTTTTAAATAAATTTGTTTATTTTCTTTTTGGCTGCGATGGGTCTTCGTTGCTGCGCGCGGGCTTTTCTCCGGTTGCGGAGAGCGGAGGCCACTCTTCCCTGCAGTGCGCAGGCTTCTCATTGTGGGGGCCCCTCCCGTTGGGAACACGGGCTCCAGGCGCGTGGGCTTAGTTGCTCCGCGGCATGTGGGATCTTCCCGGACCAGGGCTCGAACCCGTGTCTCCTGCATTGGCAGGCGGCTTCTTAACCACTGTGCCACCAGGGAAGCCCTAGTATTTGACTTTTTGATCCTAGCTCATCCTAAGGGGTGTAAGGTGGTTCTTCATCGTGGCTTTGATTTGCATTTTATTAAGAGTTAGCGATGCTGAGCATCTTTTCATGTGTTTATTGGCCATTTGTATATCTTCTTTGGAGAAATGTCTAGTCAAGTCCTTTGTTCCTTTTCAAAACTGGGATGTATGCTTTTTTGTTGTTTAAATAGAAGGTTTTAAAGCCAGGAATGAGACACGGTTGGATTTGTGTGAGGGACAGATCCTTTGACTGAAACTAGAGTAGGGACAGTAAGGGTGTGAAGACAGAATTATTTCAAGAGCTAACAAGACCTGAGGCAAATTGGTGACAGCCAGAGGCATAGTAGGACTAATATTTGGGGGAAGACAGGGGGCATGTACCTCTTATTGTCTGGTGTCCAAGGTCCTCAGCCAGGACTGCTGTCTCCTTTGGAATCTCCTCTTGGAATTCTAAAGCAGGCAGGAAAGCAGAGATGGCAAGAGAGAGAATTCCAGGGAGAATTCAACACCATTTCCAAACATTTGCTGTAACCAAGCAAAAAACTAAAAGCAGGCATAGGCTAGAAGATTAACACCATTTGTGTTCCAAGGGATGCAAAGCTGTGTATGTGCAGACGTAAATTCATGCCTTTCCTCTGTGTGAATGAAATACCATGGAGACCACGATAGCAGAGTTGGTTGACAGAGACCACTTGGCTTCTTACAAAGGACAGTGAGTTTTGCTTGGTTTATGTTTTCTAGCTTTTCTCCTGGAACTTCTAGCATTTTTACCTGCTGCACATCAAACAGAATTGACCCTTATGTTTTATACTTGATACCTTAATTCATATTTTTGAGTAAACTTCCTTCTTGACATAAAACATATCTACAAAGAAGTATGCAAATCATAAAGGTGCAGCTTGATAAATTGTCTTGAAGTGACATAATGTACTAGGTCAAGAAACAGAACTTCGCAAGAATCCAGAAACCCCCTCATCCTCCTAGTTGCCACCTGCCCCGTCAAGAGTCATAGCTAAGCTAATGTCTCTCACTATGCACTGGTTTGACCTGCTTTGTAACTTAATGAGGTCATTAAGCATGTAGTTTTTGGTGCCCAGCTTCTTTTGCTCCACATAATGTTTGTAAGATTCCTCCGTATCATTGTTTTGTGATTGATTCCTTGTTTTTGTTGCTTTATGGTGTTCCATTGTGTGGATATATTGCATGTGGTATATCCATTCTACTGTTTCTTGGCATTTGGGTTGGTGAAGTTTGTGGCTGAGACAAACTGTGCTGAAATAAACACTATGACACATGTCTTTAGTAAATGCTTGTTCACACTTCTGTTTGGTATATATGTACAGTAGATTCTCTATTCGCAGTAATTATGTTCTATAAAGAATTAGTGAATACTGAATTAGTGAATACTGAATCATTGTGTGGTTAGATTCTTGCAAGCTTCTGGTCATGACATTTTTGTTGACCAAACAATATGCAACCTCCTTTTATGAATGTTTCTGTTTAAAAACACCTTATTTCATATACATTGTTGATTCATTGGCAACAAACTCACTGCCAAAGGCACTATAACTCATGCTTGAGTGAAACTTATCAACAAGTTGTATTTTCTCTGGAAGACACGTTACAACCTTCTTGCACCTAGAGCACTAGATAGAACCTAGTGCTGTGCGTGGGGCCACTTAAAATAGCGAGATCACCAATAAAAAGCACAAGAATGTGAAAATTTTGGCACTAAGTAGACTGTGAAAAAGACACTTGATTACAGTTATGAGAGCTAAAACAAGAAAGCCAGAGCATGGCTGTGGTGGATCTCCATTGGGAACCTGTGTGTCAGTGACTCAATTTTTTGCTACCCTGTGGATGTCCATGAATCACCACAAAAGCCCCATGAGGATTGATTTGTGGGTTACAAATAAATTGTAGTGAGTAGGCGAGTTTGACAATATGGAACCCACAAATAGTGAGACTCAAGTGTATATACCGAGGAGTAGAATTGCTGAGTCATAGGGGAGGAATATATTGAACTTCAGGAGATAACTGCTGAACAGTCTTCGAAAGTTCCAAAGACTCTTCAAAGAGTTTACCAATTTACTCTCTCACTAGTAGTGTCTGGGCATTCGAGTTGCTCTACATCATCATCAACACTTGGTGTTGTCTTTCTGTTTCACTTTAGACTTTCTGATGGGTGTTTAGTGGTATCACATTTTGTATTTAATTTACATTTCCTGATGACTAATAATATTTAAATACCTTTTCACATGCTTATTGACCACTTGAGTATCCCCTTTTGTGAAATGCCTGCTCAAGTCTTTTGCCCATTTCTCTATTAGGTTGTCTGCCTTTTTCTTATTAATTTGTAAGAATATATGTTTTTATACATCCGAATTTTATATCTATGTTTCTCTCTCTTCTACATAAATTAAAAATTAGGATATCAGTTATTTGTTGGACATAGGATTGCAAATATCTTCTCCTACTATGTAGCTTGTCTTTTCATTCTCTTAGTGATGTCTTTGATAAATAGAATTTCTTAATTTGAATGTAGTTTAAATAATTGTTTTTCCTTCAGGGTTAGTGCCTGTTAGTGTCCTGTTTTAGAAATCTTTGCCTACCTCAGAGTAATGAAGATATTCTTCTATATTTACTTCTAAAAGATTTATTCTCTCTCACATTTAGATGTAAAATCTACATGAAATTGATTTTTGTATGTGGCTTGAGGTAGGGATCAACATTTATTCTCTCCCCTTTGAATAGGGCCAAATGACCCAGGAACAGGCTCCAGACTCTGGAGCCTAACTGTCTGGGATAGATTCCTGGGGACTGGGAAAAGTTCCTTAGCATCTCTGTGCCACTATTTCCTCATTAAAAAAATTGGAATTTAACCTTATCTACTTCACAGTGGTATTCTGAGGGCTAAATGAGATATTACATGTACATTGTTGCAGATGGTGCCGAGCTCATGATAAGTACTCAATAAACCTTAGCAATTATTGTTATTGTTTCTGAGAGTTATGAACTTTTTTCCTCCTGATAATTTTCAGGTCAGGGAAAAAGGATTTCTTTTCATGGCACCTGGCCTTAGTGTGTTCAGGTTGCTATAATAGAATACCATAGACCAGGTGGCTTATAAACAACAGAAATCTATTTCTCACAGTTCTGGATTTAGGGAGGTCCAGGATCAAAGTGAAAGTGCTGTCAGGTTTGGTGTCTGGTGAGGACCAGTTTCTTGGTGTCTTCTCACTGTGTTCTCATATGATGGAAGGGAGAGGGAGCTCTCGGGGCGGGGGGGGGTGGTCTCTGTATAAGGGCACTAATCCCATACATGAGGGCTCCACCCTCTTGAACTAATCACCTCCCAGAGACTTCATCTCCAAATACTATCACATTGGGGATTAGCTTTCAACATATGAATTTGGGGAGGGATACAGGCATTCAATCTGTAGCACTCCCCAACACGATGTTTAGAGTAATGATGGTGACAGTGAGAAAGGGATTCTTTCTGGAGATATTTCTACATCAATTTCAGCTGGCATTGGTGATAATTTGAATGGAGTAGGGAA
>NW_006787698.1:4280240-4285129 GCF_000442215.2 Lipotes vexillifer | reverse complement strand
GAAAGAGAAGGAAGGTGAGAGGGGCACAATCTGTAGTTTCTAACTGTGAGTACATTTGGTCCAGGACCAGGGTGAGGCAAGCAAGAAATTTAGGGTGCAAAATTTAAGGAAGGACTCATTCTCATGTCAGTGCAGGGCTCCTGGGGGGAGGGAACTTGCAGGGAAAGTTTAGGGATATTCCCCCTTTTAAACAGTTTTATTGAGACATAATTTATATACCATTAAATCCACCTGTTTAAGTGTGCTACTCAATGACTTTTAGTAAATTTGCAGAGTTGTACAAACATCACCCCAATCCAGTTTTAGAACATTTCCATCACCCGCAAAAGATCCCTCATGCCGGGGGCTTCCCTGCTGGCGCAGTGGTTGAGAGTCCGCCTGCTGACGCAGGGGACACGGGTTCATGCCCCGGTCTGGGAAGATCCCACATGCCGCGGAGCGGCTAGGCTCGTGAGCCATGGCCGCTGAGCCTACGCATCTGGAGCCTGTGCTCCGCAACGGGAGAGGCCACAACAGTGAGAGGCCCGTGTACCGCTAAAAAAAAAAAAAAAAAAATCCCTCATGCCATCCCCACCCCATCCCCAGTTCCAGGCAATCACTAATCTAATTTTTGTCTCTATATATTTGCTTTCTCTGGACATTTTGTGTAAACTACTCATACAAAATGTGGCCTTTTGTGTCTGACTTCTTTCACTTAGTAAAATATTTTTGAGGTTCATCCATGCTGTAGCATGTACCAGTAGTTCGTTCCTTTTTATTGTTGAACGACATTCCATTGTATGCATGTACCACAGTTTGTTTATCCATTCACCAGTTGATGAGCATTTGAATTGTTTCATTCATTAGGAACAATGCTGTTATGAATATTCACGTGCAAGTCTTTCCATGGACATATGCTTTCATTTCTCTTAGGGAGATGGAATTGTTGGGTCTTATGGTAAATTTCTGTTTAACATTTTAAGAAACTGCTAAATTGTTTCTTAAAGTAGTTGCAGCATTTTATGTTCCCACTAGAAAGCGGTTTAAGTTTCTCCACTTCATCACCGATACTTGTTTTGCGGTCCGTGGGCCTCTCACTGTTGTGGCCTCTCCCGTTGCGGAGCACAGGCTCCGGATGCGCAGGCTCAGCGGCCATGGCTCACGGGCCCAGCTGCTCCGTGGCATGTGGGATCTTCCCAGACCGGGGCACGAACCTGTGTCCCCTGCATCGGCAGGCGAACTCTCAACCACTGCGCCACCAGAGAAGCCCTTGCCTGTCTTTTGATTAAGGTTGTTCTGGCGGGTATCATGTGCTATTAGTCCTGTGAAGCACACAAGTGGAGATGTCCAAGAAGCAGATGGGCATAGTGGTTTAAGCTCTAGATGGAGATCTGGGCTGCAGAAATGCTTTTGGGAGCCTCAGCTGTAGATTCATTTAGTCAGTCAATAAACAATTTCTTGAGCACCTACTATGTGCCAGTCACTGTGCTAAGCCCTAGGGATGAGGCTGTAAAAAACACAGACATGTAGGAGCCCTTGTGGAACTGAAAGTCTAGTGGAGGAGACAAACCATAAACAAATAAAAGTACAATATAATGTCACATGGTGGTAAATGTTGTTCAAAAAAATAGAGCAGAGTAGGGGATGGGGGAGGAGGGCTTGCTATTGTAGATGAGGTGGCCAGGGGATGTCTTTGAGGATACAATAGCCAGATCGCTCAGAGTCCAATCAGGGAAACAAACCAGTCTAGGTGTTTCAAAGAGAGGAAATTTAATATAGAGAATTGGTTAAGTGTGAGATGGAAGAGTTGAGAAGCCAGACTGATGGGATGATCAGGAATAAACCACAGCACAAAGCTACTGGAGGGACATGACAAAAAGGTAGTGTGATGAAGAAAAGTTTCTTGTGTGGGAGCTGGGATCATGGGATCATGGAGTAGGTATGGCCACTGTCAGAATACACACCCCCACCCTAAGCAGAAAGAGAGAGAAGAAATACCCTGGCCTCTCCCTTCCTCCCCACCCTCCAGTCTCCCTCCAGTGCCTCTCATTGGTGAGACTAATAGGAAGCCAGTGTGCCAGGGAACCTGGGAAATGTAGTTTTCTGGAGAAGGGTGGGGCATTGCTCTGACTCGCACAATGATAGCACAGAAATATAAATGAAGTAAAGGAACAATCCACATGTGTATCTGTGGTAATAGTGCTCTGGGTAGAGCAGACAGCAAGTGCAAAGGTCCTGAGGTGGGAGTGTGCCAAATGGAACCAAAACCCTACATGTGAGTGTGATGGATGGTCCAGGCACAGTATACAGAATGACAGTGGCTAGGGACCTAGGACAAAGCCGTGGGAGACATTTAGGGATAAGGCAGGAGACAGTGATAGTGCGGCCTTGAAGTCAAGGGACAAATGACTTTCAAGAAGGAGGGAATGATTCATGAAGACTTACCTGTGAGAGTGACTAAATGAGGACTTGTGTGAGGCTGTGGGACCAGCAAATCGTAAGGTCACTGGTGCTGTTAGTGAGAGGAGTTTTGGAAGCATACAGGAGGTGGGAGGTAAGGAAGCAGAGACAGCAAATGCAGATGTTTAGACCACTCCTTGGAGGTCTAAAGAGTGTAGACCACTCCTTGGAGGAGTTTGGCTGGGAGGAGGCAGGGCAGTTTCCTACATCACCAATGGTGAGAGAGTGAGAGAGTATCATTGGGTTCCAGGTTATCTAAACAGGGAGGGCTTGGAGCCCAGGGGTTTTGGGGTCTGAAATCAGACCCACCTAGGTCCAAATCCTGGGCCCCCATTTATGTGCTGGGTCACCTTGAGCCGGTCCCCTCTCCTCTCTGAGCCTAGTTTCCTCTCTTGTAAATAGGGAAGTTGCTGTACTGTTCATGGGAGGTTGCATCCAGTGCTCAGCAAGTGTGTTTGCAAAATGTTCAGCACTCATAAATGCAAGCTGCAGTACAAGTAGGCAAGGAGATATCTCATTTTTTAAAGCTCATTATCAGCTGCAAATAATTACAATGTCAGCTACTATTTATGAAACACCATGTTCCAGACACCGGGCAAAGTGCTTTATAAGCATCATCTCTCCCCAGTCTGCCCCAGTTCACTCTGCTGCAACCACACTGGCCTCATTCCTGTTCCTTGAACACTTATCCTCCTGCTCCAGGGCCTTTGCACTTGCTGTTCTTGGTGCCTGGAACTCTTCCTTCAGATATCCAAATGGCTCCCTCCCTCACCTTCTTCAGGTCTCTGCTCAAATGTCACATTCCCCAACCACCTCGATTAAAGTTTTACTCCCCTACCTAGTCCATATGCCCCTTCCTCCCGATACCCTAGGTATTTTACTCCCCACCTCACCCCCATTTGTTGTCTGTCTTATCCCATAGAATGTTCATCTCCACATAGGCAGGCATTTTAAAAAATAATTAATGAATTATTTTTTGGCTGCACTGGGTCTTTGTCGCGTGCAGGCTTTCTCTAGTTGCGGCGAGCAGGGGCTACTCTTCGTTGTGGTGCACCGACTTCTCATTGCGGTGGCCTCTCATTGTGGAGCACGGGCTCTAGGCGCGTGGGCTTCGGTAGTTCTGGTGCAGGGGCTCAGCAATTGTGGCTCGCTGGCTCCAGAGCACGGGCTCAGTAGCGGCCACACTGGGGCTTAGTTGCTCCACGGCATGTGGGATCATCGCGGACCAGAGCTCCAACCTGTGTCCCCTGCATTGGCAGGCAGATTCCCAACCACTGTGCCACCAGGGAAGTCCCAGGCAGGCCTTTTTTAAATCTGTTGTTTACAGTGCTTGGGACAGAGTAGATGTCCAATAAAGCTTTCACTTGATTCTCAGGACACAGGAGCCATTTACGTGTATTAGGTCCATGGGTCCTTAAACCACCCACTTTTGAGATGAGGAAACTGAGGCAGAGAGAGGTCATTGCTGGAAGTCCCATAGGAGCAGAACCTGCTGTTAAGCTAAAAACAAAAAGGATAGTTCAAGACCTCCACCATCCCTACCCCCATGCTCAGCGCTTCTCCCGAGGCGAGCCCTCGGTGAGCTGCCACGGCCCAGGGAAAGGCCTGAGTCATCGCCGCCTCCATACGGCGGCGGCGGCCGCGAACTGAAGGCGACTGCAGCGGCCGCGGCGGCAGCGCGAGGTGATGCGGGGACGCCACGAGGGGGCGTGAGTGCAGGGAAAACAGAGGAAATTAAACCAGCCGGGCTCTCCTCCTGGCGGCCTCGCCGCCCCGCCGCCGGCTGGTGCGTGGGTGCAAAGCTGGGGGCACTGCACTCCCCCCTCCTTCGAAAGGGCGGGCCCCGGAGCTGCTCCCTGGGGTCTGGAGGAAGGTCCGAAGTATCAGTTCCCCGCCCCCACCCCAAGTCCAAGTTGTGAGTGGAGACCCAGCTGGGACTTGCCGGCAAAAGGCTAGCTCCCGTGTCGGCCGTCCGGGGTTGTAATGCCGCCCCCTGGAGTCATGGGGGTCCTCCTGCTGCAGAAGTGACCCCACTCCCCATATCCCAGTAATCGCCTGTTGCTTTCGGACCTGCCACTCTGCGCTTCCCTCGTTAGGAAACAACCAAGCGGTTCCCAAAGTGGTCCTGGTACCAGGGAAGCCCCTCCCCCAAGGGAAAAGGAAACACTTGGCCACCCGATTCAAGGGAGCGCACCGGAGCCCACCGCCCCCATACCTGCTCTCCCGGGTTTTAGTGAGCCGGGGTCGGTGTCGTAACAGTAGGTGGGTGGGGACTTGCGACTCCGGCCCCTTGCCAGCTTTGGGTGCACGGGGTGGGGCGGCTGCCCACTTAAACGCAGGCCGAGCGCCCGGGGCTCTGAAAGGGGCTGTGAGCGGAGGGTGGCCCGGGAATACCTCACTTCGGGGGGCAGGGGCGGGAACACCGCTGGGGGCGGGGCTGGGAATGCCGC
>NW_006787698.1:4254099-4280230 GCF_000442215.2 Lipotes vexillifer | reverse complement strand
GCCGCGGCGGGGGGTGGGGGGCAGGTGGGGAATGCCGCCGGAGGGGGCCCCTTGCGGGGTGGGGCGATCCCGGACAGAGGGGTTGAAAGGCCGGGGGAGAGGGGTGGGGACAGCCGGGGCGCCCCCCGCCCCCCGCCGGGCTCCGGGCCGGAGCCGTGACGTCACAGCGGCTGGAAGTGCCCGGCGCGGAGGCTGTGGGAGGCGCGGGAGGGGGTGGGGGGGGCCGAGGCGGCGCTTTATAAGCGGAGCCCGCCGGGCGCGCCGAGCCGCAGCCCGCGTCCCCGAGCCCCCCCGGCCGGCCCCGGCCCCGGCCCCCCCAGCTCGCGCTCGCGCCCCCTGGGCGGCTGGGTGGCAAGGGACCGAGCACCAGGCGGCGGGCGGCCGCGGGGCATGAGGCGAGGGCGCGATGTCGGTGCCGCTGCTCAAGATCGGGGCCGTGCTGAGCACCATGGCCATGGTCACCAACTGGATGTCGCAGACGCTGCCCTCGCTCGTGGGGCTCAACGGCACCGTGTCCCGCGCGGGCGCCTCCGAGAAAATCGTGAGTGGCCGCCGCGCAGGGGGCGCTCCCGGGGGGCGTGGTGCTCGCGCCGCCGCAGCAGCAGCCCCCGGGGGCCCCCGCCCCCCAGCTTCCCGGCGCGCCCGGCCGGGGAGCGCCCTCCCGGGGCTGGGGGCTGGACGCGGAGGCGGAGGAGTCCTAGGACCCGCAGCCACCTCCGCGCCTTTTATTATTGTTATTATTATTATTTCTTATTATTAGTGTGCACTGTCCGAGCGGCAGCAATGTACTAGGCTCGCTCTGGCCCCGGGGCGCAGGCGGAAGGGCTGCGGAATTCAGCCTGGTCCCGGCTGAGTGGGGCGGAGCTGGAGGGTAGATTCGGGCGGCTGGTTGGAACCCTGCCTCCGAATAGGGAAGTCTCCGGGTCTCCGAGGGTCTCCACCTTCAGCATCTCTCCCTGTTTGTGTCTCGGTGTCTCTGAGTAGACCCTTGTCTGTCTGTCTCTCTCTCCCTCTCTTCTCTCTCTGTCTCTGTCTCTCCCCGTCTCTGTCTCTATGTCTCTCTCTTTATGTCTCTCTCTGTCTCACTCTATTCTTTTTCCTCTGGTTTGCTTCTCTATTTTCCTCTCTGTCTCTGTCGCGCTGTCTCCGACTTTGTATCTTTCTTTTTCTGTCTCTCCTTTTCTCTCCCCTGCACAACACCCCACCCCCTGCATCTCCCTCCTCATTACCTGCCTCACCACGTGCTGAATATTTATTCCCATAACTGACCCTCCGTAGGAGGCCCGGTCTCATACTGCGGTGGGAGCCGGGGCTGGGGCTCATGCTGCCCCCAGAAACTGCAGGATTGCCCCCTCCCCCGTCCCATCCTATCCTCTTCTATCACCATCATCCTCCAGCTTCCCAAGCCACAGAGTTTGGCTGGGGGGTGAAGGGGGGCAGGATGTGTGTGTTGGGGGGCACTCCCTCGGGGTTAATAATGGTGGTCCTGGGGTCCTGGGGAGAGGGGAGGAGACATCCTCCACTGCAAACTTCCCTCAGCCTCCTCCAGATACGCCCCTTCCCTCCCATTCCTTACCCTCTTCAATCTGGTTTCGGTACTCCTCCCAATACCTGGGACTGGGATTCATGGGGGCTCCCTCTCTTGCTTGATGTTCCGCCAACTTCATCAGCCCCCCTGTTTAGCCTCCAACTGACACCACGCTGAAAGATAAGAGGTCTTTGCTCCCAAGGGTTGTGGGCAAGTGGAGAGGGGGGTGCCCTGTGCTCAGGCTTTGTCCAGCTCCTGGGGGGAATTGTCACTGGGCTTGGCCCAGGTGAGGGCTTGCAGTTTAAATCCTCACAATTGAAGCCAGTGTGTGAAACAGAGTTTATCTGTGTGTCTGTCACATCAAGCGATATTTGAATATGTGCTGGTGTATCTATCTATGCATGGTGTGTGTATGGGTGTGAGTGGAGGGTGTGAGAAAGTTTATGTGCTTTGCTAGCATGAGGGCACAAGTGTGTCTGCCTGTATATGAGGGTGCATCCCAGAGCGAGTGTGGGTGTGTCCCTGAGTACTCGCTGTATCTGGGTGTGGATGTGTCTGCAGTTGTATGTCCCTGACTATGGGTTTGCATATATGTAATTGCATGTGTGCATATAAGTTTATATACATGAGTCTGAGACAGACTTCTTGCTATTGCCTTCTGAGCGGGGGAGAGAGATGGTGTCTCATTGAAATCAGAAGCCAGATTCCTCTCCCCTACCATCTAAAAAGTTTGAGTCAGTGTAAATATGTTCATTTATTATGTAGAGCATATGTGTAAATGAGAGCATGTATGTCTGGGGAACGTGTACATAGTGTATAAGAGCATGTCTCTGAGTTATGATTTTGTGGGTGTATATGTGTCTTTGCAAATATGTACAAGTACAGGTTTTGTGCATATAAATGTGGACATGTATGTCTTCAGAAGTGTGTGCATATATGTTCAAGTGTGTATCTGTGAGTGGTCTATGAATGGTGTGTGTGCCTAGTTTGTATGCATGTGGGTGGATTCCTGTGTGTTTCATGATTTTTCTGTAAGTGTGATCGTGTGTGTGTACCCAAACTGACCTGGTCTTCACTCTAGCCCATCTGTAGCTAACAGGACCTTGATTCAATGCTTCCATGAAATCACCTGTTGAAAGCTAATAGTTCTCCCATTCCTGAACCCTACCCCATCCCTCAGTCTCTCTAAGCCTTGCCAGAAGAGCTCTATGGAGTGAGATGCCAAGTAACTCAGGGTAGGACCTGGGAGGGGACTGTGACATGAGGGTGCTCAGGAAAGCGCCTTGGGAGTCTGACAGACATAGGTTGAAATCCAGACTTTCCCTTAACTTGCTCCACGACTTGCACTCTGGCCCAGTGACATCACCGTTTTGAGGTGCGGTTTCCCATCTATGAAATGCGAATGATAATTCCTACCTCACAGAACTGTTGTGGGTAAGAGGTCTACCATCCAGCCCTTCATCCATCCATCCTTCCATCTATCTCTCCATCCGTCCATCTTTACACTCATCCTTTCATCCACCCATCCATCCGTCCACTCACCTATCCATCCATTTACCCATCCATCCATCTCTCCATCCTTCCATCCATCTCTCCATCCAGCTCTCCACCCATCTATCTTTCCATCGACCCATTATCCATCATGTGTCTCTCCATCGATTCTCCCACGCATCCATCCTTCCATCCATCCATCTCTCTATCCATCCACCCATTTCGTTTATTCAACAGAATAATTGAATACTTCCTCTATGTCAAATGTGTATATGCTTGAAAATCCCAGCTCAGTGCCTGACATAGTAAATGCTCAGTTAGTGACAGGACTCTGAGTCAGATGAATCTGGATTTGAATTCTGGTCCTGCAATTTACCAGTGGTATGACCTTGGGGAAATTATTTAATCTCTCTAAACTCCAATAACCTCATTAGTCAAGGGGAGTTCAGAGTCCCCATTAAGCCGTAGGATCCATGAGAACATCTGTGTTTTACTCACTATTGAACCGTAGGCCCTGATGCAGAGTAGGCCTACAATAAATATTTGTCAAGTGGCTGAATCAACAATCACATCTTCATAAGGATTCCATCTTCAAATGGAAAGATGGCTGGGTGCATAGTAGGTGTTCAGTAAGGAGAGTTTGCTCTGTTTGACATTGTAGCCAAGCACATAATAGGCATGGAATAAATATTTGTCAAGTGCCTAAATCAACAAGGCACCTTCCTAAGGATTGGGGAGAACAAATGGAAGTGAGGAGGCACAGGGTAGATGCTCAGTAAGGAGGAGTTGTGCGAAGCTACAGAGCACCGACGTGGGTAAGCTGAGGGGTTCCGGAACCCAGGTAGTGAGAATTCCCAGTCATGAGGCAGACAGTTGGATGCTGGTCTGGACTTTAAAAACGATCTCTGTGAGGTAGAGGTGAGCCCAGACCCTCAGGCCATTCTTGTCTCTGGTTTCCCCTCCCCGATCTGATCCAGAGAAACAGTTTAGCATTCTAAGAGATTCTGAGAGATGGTGTTACAGATCATCCCTGAAAGGGGGGCGGGGAGGGAGAAGCTGCCACTGCTACTACCTTTGGCCAACTCCCAGCCATAAACCATCCCTGTGGGATGGAGCCTTCAGTGGAATAGCTTCTCACCTGGGGGGTCATAAATTCAGAACCAGACTAAGAATTGTCAGCCCCATGGCCAGCAGCTGCCGTCATTACGGGGCCTGAAGTGAGTTACCTGCATCCTATATGTTATGCCCTTGTCCATCCCCTCCTCCTTGAGGGATGGAGGGAAAGAAGGGGAGATGGAGGAGGGATATTCTGTTTGGGGAGGACCCTTTTCCTCATGGGAGGAACAGGGAGGGTCTGAGCAGCTATCAGCAAGAGGCTCTCTGAGGACTTCCCAGTAAAAACCAAAGTTCAGAATCTGTGTGTTTTCTTGACAGTTTTCTGTGCAGGGGGGAAGGACCCCAATACTCAGTATCAGTCAAGAGAGGCAAGGTAACACTGCCCTAACAAGTGGCCTCATATCTCGGTGGTTTAATACTGCACAGGTTTATTTTGTGCTTGAACTATGTATCCATGTTGGCTGGAGAGCTCTGTCCATGGTCGTCATGGACCTGGAACGATGGAGGCTCTATGGTGACATGATCATTGAAGCAGGGAAAGGAAGGTACAGAGTAGCCCCCCACTGCCTCCTAAAGCTCTTCCCTAGAAGTGACACGTTACTTCTGCTCACATTTCATTGGCCAACCCAAGTCACATGGCACGCTTAACCTCAAAGAGGGTGAGACGTGTGGTCCTACTATGACCTGGACAGAGAAGAGTGGCCAAATATTTATGAACAACCCTAAATACACTACTGATCCCTCTTCCTCTTATTCTACAACAAGAATTCTCTTGGAGGGTATCTCCATTCATTCATTCACTCATTCATTTATTCAACAAATATTTATTGAGCACCTACTATGTGCCAGGCGCTATTCTAAGTGCCAGGGATATGACAGTGAACAAAACAGACAGAAATCCTTGTCCTTGCGGAGCTGACGTTCTAGGGCAGGGTAGGGGAGAAATAAATAAGTATACAGATAAATTTATAATACATGGTGATACATGTACTATGAAGAAGCATAGAGCAATATAAGGGGAGTGGAGAGTGCTGGGGGGGACTATTTTAGATTGAGTAGGCGACATTTGAGCAGAGATCTGAAGGAAGTAAGCAGAGGGAACAGCAAGTGCAAAGGCCCTGAGGTGGGAATATGCCTGAAATTTTGGAGAGACAGTGAGGAAACCACTGTGGCTGAAGCAGAGTGAGTGAGGTGGGAAAGTGAGAAGAGATGAGGGCAGGGAGGTGGTGGGAGCCACATCATGTTCGGAGGAGAGGGACTTGCAGGGATTTTAGATTTAACTTGCAACTTCACATGCATTCCCTCTCCTCATTTCACGCTTTCCTTTTCAACATGCACTTTTAACCTTCTAACATTCACGGTGTAGTTGACATTTATTTTGTTGTCTGATTATCCCCACTGTAATCTCAGCTCCATGAGGGCAGAGATTTTTTTAAAAAATCCATTTATGTTGACAGTTATAGTTCCAGTGCCTGGCACTGGGTCTAGCACATAGCTGGTGTTCAATAAATACTTGTTAAGTGAATAAATGGGATGCCAGGGAGGGTGCTAAGCAAAGGAGGGATGAGGCTTAACTCAGGGGTTCACAGTTTTTCTCTGGCCCCTGTGGGGAGGACAGACTGTAGGAGGTGAGGGTGGGAGCTGGGAGACTGGGGAGGCGGCCACAGCACTGGTCCAGGTGGGTGATGATGGGGGCTGGACCAGGGTAGGGACCAAGGAGGTAGAGAAAAGTAGGCGTATTGTGGATTTGACCCACACCTGCCTATTCACCTGTTCCTAACTGTGGACTTAGGGCTTTTGCTCAAACACCTCAATATGTCAGGAAATATTTATTCAGCGCCTGCTTTGTACTGGGAAGGGTCCTAGACTATGGAATATAGAGATGAATAATGCCCCGACTTCAATCAGATCGCTGTCTCATCAACAGTACTTGTGACACGACATGGTATGTGTAGAGACAGAGATATTTCTGGAGTGCTGTTGGGGCACAGAAGAGGGGCACTGAAATCAGCCAGGTTGCAATGGAAGTTTCTTGGAGGTGGTGATGTCCAACTGAGTCTTAAAGTGGAGAAGGAACTGGCCAGGTAAAAACAGAGCAAGGGGCCAGGTAAAAACAGAGCAAGGGGCCAGGTAAAAACAGAGCAAGGGCATTCCAGACAGAAAAAATAGCACGGACAAAGGCTCAGAAGTGAGGAACAGCCTGTTGAGGACAGGGACGCTGCAAGCTGTTTGGAGTTGCTGAAGACAATGTGCCAGGTTGGGAAGAGTGTGGAAGTGGCCTGAGTGGCCGGAGGGGTCCATGTCACAAAGGGATTTGGACTGAGGTGTCTGTACTTCATTCTGAGTGTCAAAGGATGGGAGACTTGGAGGGGTTTGGAGCAAGAAAGGAATGTGAGGCTGTCAGTTGCATTTTTCAGAAGACCTGATTGTTAGAAAACCCTCCTCGATTGTGAGTATGAAATTTATCTCATTTTAACATTTTCCTGTCTCACTTGCACCAAATCTAACCTCCTTACCCTGGCCCAACTTGGTAAGCCTCAGTTTCTTCATCCATAAAATGGGGATAATAGTAGATTGTACCATATAGCATTGTGTTCAGCCATGTGCCTGGCATGTGGAAGGTGCCTATAAGGTTCGCTATTATTATCACTAGACCCCTGCCTGAGTCTCAGATCTTGGATCACTCTTCCATCCCTTGCTGCTTTGCTTGTTCCTGCCTCTGGAACTTTTCACTTTTTCCCATCCTCTGGGACCATCCTTCCTCCAGTCCTCCCTCTAGCCAGCTCCTTCTCACTCCTCCTGTTCCAACTCAAATGTCACCTGCTCAGAGACAGCTCCCCTGACACCCCCCCCCAGCTACAGTGTCCCCACTTTATTATTTGAACCTGTTCTATTATCTTCTCAGTACTCATAATGATCTGAAATCATCTTGGTAATTGTTTGTTTACCACCAACAGAACGGAAGTGCCATCTGAGTGAAAACTTTGTCCCTCTTGTTTATTACTGGGATTTTCTCATTTGGGGCCATTAGGTATTTCCTGAATGGTCTCAGTTCCACCCCATGAGACCACTGCCCCTTTGTCCTCCCGGTGAAACTTCTGAGCCTTGATGAGTATTTCTGTGATCACTCAGTCTTCTCCCATTGCTCAGAGTGTCTGTTTCTTATAGTTTTTTTTTTTTATCGTGTCTTTGTTTTTCAACCCTTCTCTGTTTGAATGGATGTCCAACAAATGTGCACATTGCCTCTTTCTCCATCTCTGTCTCTCAGTCTATGTCTGTCTGTCAGACATAGATCTTGCCACCAGAGAGCAGAGTCATCCCTGACTAGCAATCACTGAGCTCTTCTGTGTGCCAAGTCCTGTGTTGGGGGCTGGGGATACAGCAGTGAACAAGAGAGACTTGATCTCTTTCCTCACTCCATGTCACAAAGGGATTTGGACTGAGGTGTCTGTACTTCATTCTGAGTGTCAAAGGATGGGAGACTTGGAGGGGTTTGGAGCAAGAAAGGAATGTGAGGCTGTCAGTTGCATTTTTCAGAAGACCTGATTGTTAGAAAACCCTCCTCGATTGTGAGTATGAAATTTATCTCATTTTAACATTTTCCTGTCTCACTTGCACCAAATCTAACCTCCTTACCCTGGCCCAACTTGGTAAGCCTCAGTTTCTTCATCCATAAAATGGGGATAATAGTAGATTGTACCATATAGCATTGTGTTCAGCCATGTGCCTGGCATGTGGAAGGTGCCTATAAGGTTCGCTATTATTATCACTAGACCCCTGCCTGAGTCTCAGATCTTGGATCACTCTTCCATCCCTTGCTGCTTTGCTTGTTCCTGCCTCTGGAACTTTTCACTTTTTCCCATCCTCTGGGACCATCCTTCCTCCAGTCCTCCCTCTAGCCAGCTCCTTCTCACTCCTCCTGTTCCAACTCAAATGTCACCTGCTCAGAGACAGCTCCCCTGACACCCCCCCCCAGCTACAGTGTCCCCACTTTATTATTTGAACCTGTTCTATTATCTTCTCAGTACTCATAATGATCTGAAATCATCTTGGTAATTGTTTGTTTACCACCAACAGAACGGAAGTGCCATCTGAGTGAAAACTTTGTCCCTCTTGTTTATTACTGGGATTTTCTCATTTGGGGCCATTAGGTATTTCCTGAATGGTCTCAGTTCCACCCCATGAGACCACTGCCCCTTTGTCCTCCCGGTGAAACTTCTGAGCCTTGATGAGTATTTCTGTGATCACTCAGTCTTCTCCCATTGCTCAGAGTGTCTGTTTCTTATAGTTTTTTTTTTTTATCGTGTCTTTGTTTTTCAACCCTTCTCTGTTTGAATGGATGTCCAACAAATGTGCACATTGCCTCTTTCTCCATCTCTGTCTCTCAGTCTATGTCTGTCTGTCAGACATAGATCTTGCCACCAGAGAGCAGAGTCATCCCTGACTAGCAATCACTGAGCTCTTCTGTGTGCCAAGTCCTGTGTTGGGGGCTGGGGATACAGCAGTGAACAAGAGAGACTTGATCTCTTTCCTCACAAAGCTTCATAGGGAGACACAGTGAACTTGGAATTGTGCAAATGGCTATATAATTAAAGATTGGTGGGGGCCGTGAGGGCAGAAAGTTGGGAAGGGTTGATCAAGGAAGGCTTCCCTGAGGAGGTGATGTTTGCCCTGAGACATGGAGGATGAGTAAGAGTTGGGCAAAGACAGAGCTGGTAACGTGGAGGGAGAGAGGCCAAGAGAACAGGGTGTGTGAAGGTGTTGGGATGGGATGGCATGTGGTGTGTGAGGATCTGGTGAGATAGGCAGATACCTGACTACCACTCTAGACCCCAAGCTTGATGCAACATATAGAAATGGCTTGAGATGCTGCCTTTGCCCATACAGTCGGCACCAACAACAGCACCATGGACAGCTACCAAGGGAGGGTGGTCTGGGCTTTGGGGCTGCTTGAGTGTAGTTAAAACTGGCTTCCTCCTCTTCCAGAGGGAAGCTCTGGTTTCTGCGTCTTGGTGTCTTCATGCCCCCAGCATCCTTCTCACCTCCTGCCCTGGGAGGCTGACGCCTCTTTGTGAAACTCCAAGAGAGGAGCAACCGCAAAGCTGGGCGAGGAAAAAGCAAGCTTCTGGGGGAGGCTCAGGCGCTTTGAGAGAGTCTGATGTGGGGTTGGGTGTGTTTGTGTGTGGGAGTGAAGATGTTGCCACTGGGAGATCTGAGGGACCAAGCTGGTTCTCAGTCCTTGTCTCTCTGTGTCTCAGCCTCAATGCTTCTCTATTTTTAAACTTTGTATTTTGAGTCTGTCTGTGTGTGTGTGTGTCTCTCTCTCTCACATATCTCTGTCTCATTAGTTGTCTTTATTCCTCTCTGTCTTCACTATGTGTCTACAACATATGATAGACTTTCAATAAATGTTTTTGGAGTGAATATTGACTGTTATCTCTGTCTGCCTGTGTCCCATGTCTGCGTCTCTTTGTCTCCATCCTGCTCTCTGTTTTCTCTCCATCTCTGTCTTGTCTCTATCTCTGTCCCTAAGTCTGTTTCATCCTTTCTGTGTGTCTCTATCTCTATGTGTCTCTTTTGTCTCTGGTTCTGCCATCTCTGCCTCTTTGTGCCTCTGTCACTATATCTCTTCCATCTCTGTCTCTCAGTCTATGTCTGTCTGTCAGGATTCTGTTTCTCTCTCTCTAGGATTCTGTTTCCATATCACCATAGTTACCGTATCACAGTCCAGGACCCTGACAGGGAGTCGGGGAGAGACTCAAATTCTCAGACCTAAGAGGGCTCCTGAGACAGGACAGGGCCAGAACGTATGTTGGGTGTTGGGCAGGATTCAGTGAGTGGGACAGGATGAGCCAGACCAGCATCAGCCCTTGAAGGCCCTGGGGGGACAAGGGAGGAGACGTTTGTACCCCTGGAGATGCTGGGAATGGGGGCCAAGCTTTGATTTCAGCCCGGGGTAAAGGGTGGGTGGGTGCCCAAGCTCTAGGTGACCCTGTGCCCTCGCCCACCCATTCCCACTCCCCTCTGCTGCCCAGGAGGGCATCCCTCTAGGACCCAGCCACCAGGCCCCAGCGCTGGCTCCAAGATGGAACAGCTGTCTGGGCTGCAGCTGCAGAAGCTCATTTTGAACAAGGGAGATGATTGCAGGAGTGAGTGGGGGAGGGGGAGAGAAGGGGAGGGTTGCAAGGGCCAAAGAGGAATCAGGCTTGATTGTTGTTGCTGCTGCAGCGGGTAGTTTGCCCAGGAGATGGGGAGACTGGGTGAGGCAGGAAAAGGCAGAGGGAGGTCTGTCGGCCCACGCGTGGTCCATCTGTCCCCACTTCTGGTCCTCCCTGGTGTGAAGTTTTTCTGCCTGTCTCTGGCTGTCTCTCCCTCTGCCTGTATTTCAGAGCCTGCATCTCTGACTCTGCCTGTGTCACTCAGACTCTGTGTTTCTTGTTGTGACACCTTCTGCCCTGTATTTCAGTTTCCCCATCTCCCTGTCCCTCTGGCTGCCACTCCGCCTGGATCTCTGTGTATCTCTGCTCCTCCTCGCCTGCCCCTCGGTGTTGTCTTCGTTATCAGAAGCACGGCTAAGTCTCCAGCAGCCCTTCGGATTGCTCTTTCTTTTGTTGTCATTTCTGTGATACTCAGGGGTTGGAGACAAATAGAGATGGCAAATTCCCAGGAAATGATGGGATCGTGTCCGTCCATAAAGGGATATTTACAAAGATATCTCAATTAGGACTAATTAATTAAGCGAGTCACTTCCCCTGCCCTCTCCCCAACGCTGAGGTCCCGCAGCCTCCTGGGAGAAAACCAACCAATGAGTGGATGGCAGTCTGGTGCTCAGATAGTGTCTCAATGTTTAATTTATAACAGCCTTCTTGCTGCCCTATCAATCCATCCGGAAGGGCAAGGTGGCCTCAGGCGCGTAGACTCAGGCAGAGGCTGGAGACCTGCTGGTCCCCCAGAGCATGCAAAGTCATGTGTGCATATGTTGGAGCCTGCCCTGCATGTCAGGGCGTGTTGTGGCATGTTTGAACATGTTGGGGTATGTCTTCATGGCAAACATGTCCCTTCGAGTAAGGAGAGTCCGACGGCAACCAGGCATATCTGAGCACACGGGACACGTTGGAGCAGGTCAGAGCATGTCTCTCATGTGGGGAATGCCTGAGCATGAGGACCCCAACAGAGGATGTGGCACATGGCAGGGCACAGGGCACAGGATGGCTCCTATGCCATGCAGTGAAGGTCTGCACTTGCAGGTTAAGCATTTATCCTCAAGTGCAAGGCAAACTATGTCTTGCAGGACCCCCCTGGCAGGGATAACAGAGCCATAACGATATCTACAACTTCCAGGAGGAACTGGTCACCCCCACCCGCTGCCACCCCTGCAGCCGTTGCACTCTGAGTTTCCCCATCCCCTTCAGCACTGGTGGGTCAGGAGAGTTGAGTTCCAGCTCTTTTCTTTGTTTTGGCTGCACTGCGTGTGATGTGGGATCTTAGTTCTCTGACCAGGGATCGAACCCATGTCCCCTGCAGTGGAAGCGCGGAGTCCTAACCACTGGACCTCCAGGGAGTCCCCGAGTTCTAACTCTCGATGCACTATTTGCTCCTCTGCCCTCTGTAGTTTCCCTCCCCCAGTGCATGGCATCAGGGTCCCCATTTCCCCCATTGCTACAGGCCTACCAGGTCCCTTGGGATTACTTCTCACCTCTGCCTGCACCTTCCCACCCCACAAGTCTGTTGATGCAACCCTCAGTGTAGCTCCCATCAGAGTGATGCAGCCTAAGATATAATGACAAATCTGGAGATACAGCCCTTAGTGTGATGCCAGGGTAGTGGGGCCATAAATAGTGGGGCCATAAACATATCTTGAAATCTGACTTCAGTTCTGCAGACAGGCACTGGCTGGGACATTTGATGCAGTGAGAAGGAAGAGAAATTTGCTCATCCTGGTGAATACATTCTCTTGCTATTCCAGGAAACAAGGATTCCCCAGACCTGCTGGCCGTAGCTGGCTCCATTAGCCCTTGTAAGTGCCATGTGACCTCAGCAGAACACCAGGCTTATTAGTAAAGCATAAATTCTTCAGGAATATTTCAGGACTGACTGCAATGCTAATGAGTTAGTCGGGGAGACCTGAGAGTGCAACTGACAGAATGTATACAGATGTCGGTTCCTATTGAGAAGAGTGTAGGAATGTTCAAGTCTACAGGATGGACACGAATGGACCTGGAGGATTATACATGGAAGGGTGCGGGGGTTCTTGAAGGGACACAGATGTGTAACATGTTTGTGGCTTCTGGATAGACATACACATATGTACATGGCTGTCCAGAATAGCACACAGAGGGTTGTGGGTATTTAGAGGGGGGCATTCCCCTGTGTGATGGGCACACTGTGGCAGAGCTGTTTGTGGGTTTAGGCAATGTGCATTTACATATGTCGCTTGAATTTACACAAATGTGCACCTATGCACATAGCTAGTCACTGATGTATCCAGATGTTCCATTTGTGTCCGCAACGTAGATGCTCACAGGTGCCTGTGGATAAACATGGATGCCCACAGACAGTCACAGAGCCCCCTGTGTACCCCAGTACCCACATGCCACTATTTTGGGACGCAGATTACCAACTCCCTCGCAAATTCCCCAGATTCCTGGCAAAGTGAGATCTCAGAGCAACAAGAGTGACCATAGAACTGCCCCCAGACCCTTTTTGGAGGACCACGGAAGGGATGTCTCAAGTCACATGAGTGCCTGGGTGACCCGGCAACGCCATCCAGGAACACAGAGCCCTGAGCCAGCCTCTCTCAGGCTGTCTTAGCTGAGATTCTCACCTGTTTGACATCCGCCTTGCATAAGGGCCAATTATGGCAGCCAATGCTCAGAAGTGGCTTAGAGTAGCGCCCAGCATGTTAAGGAGCATCATTACCATTGAGTAGAAATGTTACTAACATTGTGAATATTCTCCTTGAAATGCAGCGAGATCCTGGTCGTCTGCATTTCAGTCCTGGCAGCCACCGCAGTATCCCACCAGCGTTTCAGCTTCATCTGTTTCTCTCCTGCTCTCGTCTGAGAGAGTCAGTCAGTCCATTAAAGCCGTGGTTTCCTCTCCCACTGTGCACTCTTCCCTGACATCTCTCTTCATTCTCATTTGCCTCCAAGCATCACAGTTCCAGTCTGTCTGCCTGGGGGTGGGTGGGTGTTAGAGAGTCTGTTTGGAATATAGAGCCCCCTAAAATGGGCTGGTTAAATAGGAGCTTTAGATAAAGAATGGAGGGAGTCTCAGAAAACCCAATAGCTGGGGCTTTAGGGACTTGGAAGGCCGTCATTCACGCACTCATTTAGCAATTCAGTTAGCAAATATTTATTACCCACCTACTAGGAACCAGGTGGACAAGATAGACAGGGTGCTTGCTCTCGTGGAGCTGACATTTTAGTGAGAAGAGACCAGTAACACACAACGAGAACTTATCACCCGGTAAGAGCTCTGTGCAGACTTAAACCAGGGTGAGGGATGTGGTGGAGGTGGCCCTACTCTGGATTCAGGAGAAAATTCCCACTTTCCTGCCCTCCACTCCACTCTGGGGGCCCTTCCTTTCTGCACCCCTCACTTCAGCCTGCCTATGGCTCTGGTTTCTGCAGCCCCCAATCCCCCATGCACCTTCAGCTCCAGGGCCCCACTGGCTCCATACCTTTTCATTGCTTTGACCTCCATGTTCCAATTCCATTTCCCTGGACTGGAGGATTTGTCTCTTTCAACTTGTATCAGGAATCCACTTGTTGTCCAATTTGCCAGACACCTTGGGCACTTGGGAACATGTGGTTATGGAGGTATCCCACTCAGTAGGGATTTACGGGCAGGAGCTTTCTCTTGGAAGGGTCACTGGGAGGGGAAGCAATGCTAGACATCATCACTCATTCATTCATTTACTCCACAAACTCTGACTGAGTGCCTAGAGTCTCAGGAACTGTTGTAGGTGCTGAGACACAGCTGTGAATATGATGGGTCTACCTAGGTCTTGTGATGTGTATAGTATATGGAAACACAACAAAAATGTAAGCAAATACATAAACAAGTTCGTTTTGGATAGATAAGTGCTGTAATAAAAATAACAAGAAGTAAAGTAATGTGACTGGGGAGCCTCATTTTGTCAGGACACTGGGGTAGCCTCTCTGGGGAGGTGGCTTTTTTCCCAGCTTTATCGAGATATAATTGACATATAACATTGTGTAACTTTAAGGTGTACAACAAGATGTTCTGATACATGTATGTATCACGAAATAATTATCACCGTAGGGTTGGTTAACACCTCCATCACCTCACATAATTACCATTTTTGTGTGTGTGAGGTGAGAACATTTAAGATTTCTCTCTTAGCAACTTTCACGTATATAATACAGTGTTGGTAACTAGAGTCACCATGCTATACATAATATCCCCAGGACTTATCCATCTTATAGTTAGAAGTTTGAAGAGGTGACATGTGAACACAGATGAGAAGGAGTCAGTGGTGGAAAGAACTGGGAGAGGAGAATTCTGGGAGAGGGAAGAGCATTCTGGGAGAGGGAAGAGTATTCTGGGAGAGAGAAGAGGATTCTGGGAGGAAAGCATTCTGGGAGAGGGAAATAACTGGGAGAAGAGCATTCTGGGAGAGGGAAGAGCATTCTGGGACAATAACATTCTGGGAGAGGGAACCACAGTGCAAATGCTCTGACATGGGAAGGAGCTTCTTGCCTTCTGGAAAGAGGACCAGGTGGATCTAGAGGAGAGGATAAGGTCTTATAGCTTGGCAGGGGACACTGCATGCAGGGCCTTGCAGGCCAAAGTGAGTTGTTGGGTTTTATTCTAAATACAGTGAGAAGCCACTTGACAAGTTGCAGTGGAGAGGGGAGCCATGATCTGATTCACATTGTGTAATGTGAATGGGGAATGGATTCTGTGATGGGGAATGGATTCCAGGGAGTGAGCATGGAAGCAGGAAGATCAAGGAGGAGGTGACTGCAGTGGTCCAAGCAAAAGCCATTGGTGGCTGGGCCGGGATCGAAGCATCTGGAATGGTGAACGGTGGGCAGATTTGGCACATGTCTTAAAGTAGAGCCATCAGGACTTGCTGATGGATCAGTTGTTAGGGGTAAGAGAAAGTGAGGAACAGAGAAATGGGGTGATGTTTAGAGAGAACCAGAGACCTAGGAAGCATTTCTAAAAGACCCCGGGGGGACCAGAGCAGACCAGATACCAGCTGGGTCACTCTGCCTCCTAATAACCAGGAAGATATAATGGCCTGAGTCCCCTTCTAAGATCCGTGGAAGGCCATTTATTCCCCAAGATTCCCCCACCCCCTGGAGGGCCTATATTCTCTTGGTCATCCCTGCCTCTGACTTACTGCTTCTATGCAATTATTATTCTTCACTTGGTGTCTTGTGTCTTTTGGTCTCTGCTCTGACCTTTACCTGGACTGAGAGCTCAGTCCCTGAGGTCATGGAGAACCTCAGATGCCAGGGCAAGTCACTCAAACTTACTCCTGAAAGCCTTGGGGCCATTTATGCAATCATTAGTTTATTCAACAAGTACTTTTGAGGACCTACTGTGTGCCGTTGCTGGGAGATAAGATGATGAGCCAAGCAGTGCGTGGAGCCTCCTTTGAAACAGGGACACAGGTAATGATCAGATATTCACAGAGAAATATAAATTGCAACTGTGATAACAGCTTGAGGAAAAGATTCTTGGTGTCATAGGAGATTCTAATAAGGGGATTTGATTTAATCTGGAAGGTCAGAGGAAGTAAGAGCTGAGATCTGAAGCAGAGAACAAAGGGTATTCCAGGCAGAGAGAATTGCTTATGCAAAGGCTCTGAGGTGAGGGAAAGTGTAGGCAGTATAACAGACCAAAGAAGGCTTTGGAGGGGAAGACAGTGTAGGATGAAAGCAGAGAGGTAAATAAAGGGCAGACCTGCAGGGCCTTGTGACTTTGTCAAGGAGTTTTATCTGTATCCTAAGAATAAAAGGAGTCTACCAATGAGGTTTTGGTTGGGAGAATGATATCATCAGATGTGCCTTATAAAATTTCCCTACCCTCCTACACTGTTGCTGGGAATGTAAGTTGGTGCAGCCACTATGGAAAACAGTATGGAGGTTCCTCATAAAACTAAAGATAGGGCTTCCCTGGTGGCACGGTGGCTGAGAGTCCGCCTGCCGATGCAGGGGACACGGGTTTGTGCCCCGGTCCGGGAGGATCCCACATGCCCCGGATCGGCTGGGCCTGTGAGCCATGGCCGCTGGGCCTGCGCGTCCGGAGCCTGTGCTCCGCGACGGGAGAGGCCACAACAGTGAGAGGCCCGTGTACCGCAAAAAAAAAAAAAACAAAAACAAAAACCAAACTAAAGATATTATGGTTTTCTCAGGGTACCTAGAGTCTAACTGTCATACAGAGTGAAGTAAGTCAGAAAGAGAGAGACAAATACCGTATGCTAACACATATATATGGAATTTAAGGAAAAAAAATGTCATGAAGAACCTAGGGGTAAGACAGGAATAAAGACACAGACCTACTAGAGAATGGACTTGAGGATGTGTGGAGGGGGAGTGGTAAGCTGTGACAAAGCGAGAGAGAGGCATGGACATATATACACTACCAAACGTAAGGTAGATAGCTAGTGGGAAGCAGCCGCATAGCACAGGGAGATCAGCTCAGTGCTTTGTGACCACCTGGAGGGGTGGGATAGGGAGGGTGGGAGGGAGGGAGACGCAAGCGGGAAGAGATATGGGAACATATGTATATATATATAACTGATTCATTTTGTTGTAAAGCAGAAACTAACACACCATTGTAAAGCAATTATACTCCAATAAAGATGTTAAAAACAAAACAAAACTAAAGATAGAGTTTCCAGATGATCCAGCAATCACACTCCTAAGACATATATCTGGACATATTTGTCTGGACAAAACTATAATTCAAAAAGATAATGCACCCCTATGTTCATAGCAGCACTGTTTACAATAGCCAAGACATGAAAACAACCTAAATGTCCATCAACAGATGAATGGATAAAGAAGATGTGGTGTATGTATACAATTGAATACTTCTCGGCCATAAAAAAGGATGAAATAATGCCACTTGCAGCAACATGGATGGACCCAAAGATTATCATACTAAGTGAAGTAAGTCAAACAGGGAAGGACAAATATCATATGGTATCACTTACATGTGGAGTCTAAAATATGACACAAATGAACTTATCTATGAAACAGAAACAGATTCACAGATATAGAGAACAGACCTGTGGTTGCCAAGGAGGAGGGGGTTGGGGAGGGATGGATTGGGAGTTTGGGCTTAGCAGATGCAAACTTACGTATAGAATGGATAAACAACAGTGTCCTACTGTATAGCACAGGGAACAATATTCAATATCCTGTAATAAACCATAATGGAAAGAAATACGAGAAAAAAAGTCCCCTGAGTCTCCCATGTGTGCAGTGGGCTGGTAAGAGGAAGGGTAGAGCAAGGTAGACCAGATAGACTTTCTGGATTGTGAGGGTGGCTTGGACCATTGAGTGGTGATAGAGAGTGGAGAACCCTGCATGAGTTGTGAAAATATCTAGGAGTTAAAGTCAACCAGACTTAGCGAGGGAGTGGAAATGGGGGTGGGGATAATGCCTGGGTATCTGAACCACTGGCCTGGGGGGATGGATAAGGTGACATAGGGAGTATTGAATGAGAACTGGGCTCAAGAGAGAAGATCCTGCATTTCATTTTGAGAATGTTGAAGCTGAGGTGCTTTTGAGATGTCCAAAGGTGTTGGGCGGAGGGGATCAAGGAGTCAGATGTATATATGGATTTGGAGTTCTAAGGACGTTAATGCATACAAGTGATGATATAAGATTTGGTTAGAGGAAGCATCCTTAGAGAAAGATTGACGTCTCTGAGAGCCTAAGGCTGAGTCTAGAGCAGTGGTTCTCAACCCAGAGATGATTCTGCACCCAGGGAGATATTTGGCAACGTCTGGAGACATTTTGTTGTCACAACTGAGAGGGGATACCAGCGGTGTCTAGTGGGTAGAAGCCAGAAACGCTGCTCAACATCCTACAATGCACAGAATTTTTATCTGGCCAAAATGTCAATCATGCTTAGGTTGAGTTACCCTGATCTAGAGTAACATTTAATGGCCAGGTGGAGGAAGATGAGTCTTCAAAACAGATGCACTGGGGTAGGAAGGAACCATGCAAACATATGTGGTGGCAGCCAAGAGAAGGAAATATATCAAGAAAGAGAGAAGAGTCAACAGAGTTGAACCCTGCTGAGAGGTCAAGGGAGATGGTGGGCTGAAAAGCATCCACTGGATTTAGAAACGTAGAAGCCATGGGTGGACTTTGCAAGAACAATGTTGGTCGTATGATGGGGTCAGAAACTAGACAGGAGCAGTGGAGGTGCGAGTTCAGGAAGTGAGGAAATGGAGGCAGTTAGTGTAGGCAACTAAGAAGAGGAGCAGTAGACAGACGGAAGGAGGAGTCAAGTAAGGCGTTTTGTTTTTTCATAGGAGAGACCTGAGTTTATTTAAAATCCAATGAGAGGGCTTCCCTGGTGGCGCAGTGGTTAAGAATCCGCCTGCCAATGCAGGGGACACGGGTTCAAGCCCTGGTCCAGGAAGCTCCCACATGCTGTGGAGCAACTAAGCGCGTGCGCCACAACTACTGAGCCTGCGCTCTAGAGCCCGCGAGCCACAACTACTGAGCCCACGTGCCATAATTACTGAAGCTTGAGCTCCTAGAGCCCGTGCTCAGCAACAAGAGAAGCTACCGCAATGAGAAGCCTGCGCACTGCAACGAAGAGTAGGCCCTGCCCGCTGCAACTAGAGAACGCCCGTGTGCGGCAACGAGGACCCAACGCAGCCAAAAATAAATAAATAAAATAAAATAAAATAAAATACCTTGGGAAAAAAAGAGAAAGTTCTGCTCAAGAGGGAGAGATTAAATATGTAAGATAAAGACAAGTAATATGATAGATAAGTATAGACAAGAGACAGATAAATGCAGCACCTTGTATAAGAAGGCAGAAGAGGACCAAGGCGAGAAAAGCTGCGTGATCCTTACGCGATGAAGGGCAGCCCCCCCACTGTAACAGGAGGGAGGGGCTGGGATGGGGCAAACGTTTGTAAATTATGTCAGGGGAGAAGAGGGGCTTCCATTGTGTGGCTGTTATTTTCCCTGGGAGGTCAGGGAACGTTGGAGGGGAACGGAGAATGTTTTGAGCCTTCCAGTGTAGCTGGAATTGCCCGTGATGGTGTGCAGGCCTTCCCCACGGTCCACACCCATGAAGAAAGCCCTCTTCCACGTCTCTTACTGAACTCCTGTCCTAAGGTTTGGCATATGAGCCTAGAGAGAGATCAGATGGGGAGTGGGGTGTCCAACTCCAATATTTATGAGGTAAGACTCATGATGGGTTCTCGTAAAGTCCCCAGCTCTTGAAGATTAATGCTGTTTGTAATAACTTATCAAGAAAGCCTTGTAATAATCCTTGAAAGACCCGTAAAATCCACTCTAGTGAATCTTAGATAATGGCATTGGAAAAATAAAATCCCCCTACCCTTGTTAATCCTGGAACACACCAGTCATTTGCAGTGGACATTCATTCAAGAGGCCTGAGCACTTGTGGGGGAAGTGATCCATGAGTGGGGAGACGCCCAGGAGGAGGAAGCTTCAGCTGTTGATTTCGCACCTATTGTTGAAAGCTGAGCTAGGGCAAGGTGGGCTCAGATACTAAGACAGACCTGGGGGAAGCTGGGTTCGGAGATAGACCAGGCTCAGCTCAGGTCCTCAGACTGGAAACTAATTCAAGTCCTGGGGCAGAGCAGAGATACACCCCTGAGGCCTTAAGATACTCCGTGGTTGACCCTGAGACAGGAGCCCAGGAATGAATCCAAGTCCTGGGTGAGTCAGGGCTACAGCATGAGTTTGAGAGAGACAAGGCCAAACCCTGGTCCTGGGATAGACAAGAGTTGAACCTGAGTCCTGAGATGGTCCAGTGCTGAACCCATATCCTTAGGAAGACCAGAGCAGAGCTTATAAAGATACAGACAGAAAATGGGCTTCTCTTGGGAAAGCTGGGGAGGACAGGCTTGCCCTCGGGGGATCTTCCAACCTGTTGAGCCACTTTGCTCTAACTGGTGAGTACCTCTTTGATTAATGTCCATTGTAAATGACACGGCATATCCCAGGACTAATGAGGGGAAGTGAATTTTATATGCCGATGCCAGGTCATCCTAGGACCCAAGTCGGAGCCAGCTCAGGCCCATAGGCCCAGAAACATGCTCGGCAGAGCTGACAGCTTGGGAATGCCCAGGGTAGCCAAGCCTCCCCTCCCTCCATGTTTTTTGTTTGTTTGGTTTTGGTTTTGGATTTTTTTAATTTTGTTTTTTTTGTTTTTGTTTTTCGGGGTTTTTTGGTCGTGCCGCACATCTTGCAGGATCTTCGTTCCCTGACCAGGGATCAAACCTGGGCCCTGGTAGTGAAACCACTGGAGTCGTAACCACTGAACAGCCAGGGAATTCCCCTCCTTCCGTATTGACTGTGACCACCCTGATGGAGACTACAGTGATGCTTACACTTCACACAGGCTCATCACACACAGGGGCTCATGCATTCACATTGCAAGAGATACACACAGCACACAAACCCATGCATGTGCCTCAAGCACACAGCAACACACTTTGCACAAACACGCACATTGATACAGCTGCCATATACAAATCCTCACACACACAGACACACACACAGAGGCACAGACCGCATCGCAAATACACTGCCAGCCAGCCAAGGCAGTGCATTCAGACATAGCCTCCCACACCGTAGTCATAACACTTTCATATGTACAACAGTGGCACTACTCTAGGGGACGTGGTGTTCTCTGAGAACAGTGCCCCCAGGAGTTGTGCGTGCAGTCCCTCGCCATTGACATTCACATTTTCTTACCCACCTGCAGAGTCTCTTGCACAGACTTACTCAGTCCCTGTTTTATACACCGATATGTGCAGTTGCATACAGTTGCTGATGCTTTCACACTTAAGCCTGTACATGGCTACACACTCACATGTGTTCTTGGCCACACGGACACAGACGTGCTGCTCGTCCATCTCACGCACTCTCAGGCTCTGTGCTAGTCAGCGTAGGCGAGGCTGTGCTGCATAACACACAGTCCCCAAGTCTCAGGGGATTAGCATGACCGAATGAGCGATTGCTCATGCTACATGAGGGCTGGCAGGGGTCTCTGCCTTGTGTGGCCAGCTGCTGGAGGCTTCTCATCGACACACACTTCCCGCAATTCCTGAGGCAAGAACGTGGCAAATCACACGCTGGATGTTAGAGCTCTTAGCCGGAAGTCACTTCCATTCACGTGGCGTTGGCTGAAGGAAGTACCAGGGCCACATTGGGGCAGCAGAGTCCTATCATGTGCCCAAGAGAGAACTGGAAATTGTGTGAACAGTTCTATCAGCTGCCACAGTCCCTTACACATTCAAAGAGTTAGACATTCACAGAGGCAGGCCCATACATGCACATTTTATTTCTTCCCATATGGACTAGTCTTTGGCACCTGTTCTCCATGGGACGAGGCAGCAGGCCACACATGCCCTGCCCATAGTTTGCCTCCAGAGCTCCATTGTTTCATGGCACATCTGAGGGGTCTTCGGCTCCCTCTTGAGCTGCGGGGTCTCAGAGTAACAAGTTTCCAAGCCCGTGCTAGAGTCAGAACTGAGAAAACAGCATACATACCTTCTCTTCCCCCCGGGGGAAAAAGAATAGTAGGCATTGGGGGATCTCAGTGTTGGCCGAGAGCCTTCCCCATCTTGCCAACTGCAGCTTGGAAGAGGAACCCCGAGGGGAAGAAGGCGATTCCAGAGAGACCTCAGTCCTCTCCATCCACGTGTCCTCCCATTGCCACCAGGACCCTCTCCTTCCCCTCTCATGGCCCGCCCCACTCCTCTGACTACTTAAATATTCCAAGGCAGGGAACTCATGAATATTTATAAGGGCCTGGCAGTGAGGGAGATTAAAAAAAAAAAAAATTGGAATCTATGAACCAGGATCCATCTATAAATAATCAGGCCCGTGGCTGGCGGGGCTCTTCCCTCACCCACCACATTCCTTCGACTTCAGGTCCAGCCCCATCCAAGCCTCCCAGAGCTACCCCTTCTCACCCCCCCACCCCCACACACACAGCTTGGCTGTGGATACATGAATCCGCATCGTCTGGTGCACTGTCTCTCACACACACACACACACACACACACACACACATTCCCACACAGCTGAGCACACAGACACACATTCGCACCTGCCTGGGATCTAGCCCACTGCCTCCTTTCCACACACAGACACGCACTTGCAAAATCGGCCTGAACACGTCCAGGCTGTGTCCATGTTCAGACAGATAACAGGCATTTAGGCTCAGACCCGCAAACACAGCACAGAGTCGTGCTCAATCACACACACCCAAAGAGATGCCTGTGGACCACTCCCTTAACCACAAGCCAAGCATGGCGTTTCCCCTCAGTGGGCCTCGGTGTCCTTATCTGTGTAGGGGGACACTCAGAGTCCCTGCCTCATAGGGAGTTGTGAGAAATTTTTTAAATTAAATTAATTTATATTTTTGGCTGCATTGGGTCTTTGTTGCTGCACGCGGGCTTTCTCTAGTTGCGTCTAGCTGGGGCTACCCATCGTTGAGGTGCGCGGGCTTCTCATTGCGGTGGCTTCTCTTGTTGCAGAGCACAGGCTCTAGGCACTGGGCTTCGGTAGTTGTGGTGCATGGGCTCAGTAATTGTAGCACACGGGCTTAGTTGCTCCACAGCATGTGGGATCTTCCCAGACCAGGGATCAAACCCATGTCCCCTGCATTGGCAGGTGGATTCTTAACCACTGCACCACCAGGGAAGTCCCGGGTGTTGTGAGAATTTTTTAAAGTAAAAAATGGATACCTGTTGTGTTCAAGGTACTATTCTAGGTCCTGGTGAAACAGCAGTGAACAAAAACAGATGAAGATCCCTGCCTGACATTCTGGAGGGGAACAAAAATTTAATGCATAAATGATGTAGTGTGTTGGAAGCTGATAAAGAAAAGAAGGCAACGGGTGGCGCTGAGACATTCGTAGCTCTGACTGGAGCAGAAGGGGTGTCAAGGAGGCTTCTTGAAACAATGACATTAAATAAGGGAGTTGGAAGGACATTCCAGGCAGGGGGAATAACGGGTGCAAAACCTCATATAGAAGCATGCTCGGGGTGTTGTAGGAACAGAGAGGAGGCCTGTGTGGCTGGAGCAGTGAGTGAGGGGGAGCACGGAGGAGGCGAGGGCAGGGAGGGGACAGGGACAGACTGTGCAGAGCCTTGTGGGCTGCAGGAGGACTTTGGCTTTTACAAGTGAGGTGGGAGTCATAGCGCCTTCTGAGCAGAGGAAGAATATGATCTGACTTGTGCTCGCAGGCGCCCTCTGGCTGCTTCAGGGGGAACACACTGTGGGCGGCGAGGGTGGGATCCAGGGTACCAGGGCAGAGACGACTGCACCAGGAAGACGCCCGTCCAGAGCGGGAAAAGTGTATAGATTCCGATTGTAAAGAGGTAAGAGAAAGAGACAGTTAAAGCTGTCTCCAAATGAATGCATTTAAAGGATTCATTCTTTATTTCCAGAAATGTTTACTGAGCACCTACTGGGCGCCAGGCACCGTTCTGGCTTGAGGACACAGCAATGAGCAAAGCAGTAAATATCCCTTGGATGCTGCCCTTGGAATGTTGACAGCATCACGGGGCAGACAGAGGAAGCAAGATAAATTTTAATGTAGGGTCAAGGGGCAGTACTTTTTATGCAATAAAACGCAGCAGAGGGGCGAGCCTTGGGGAGTGATAGGGGCTGCACATTGTAGGTTGGGTGGACTGGGCAGAACTGGGGATACATTTTGACGCGAGAGCTGTTATCAGGATTGGATGATAGATGGCATATGTAGGTGGAAATGACAGAACCTGGTGCCTGGGTGTCAAGATGAGCTTTGAAGGGACACCCACATAAATACCCTCTCCTGTTGAATGTTCATTGTTTCCCCCAATCTTAGGTTGGGTTCCTGAGAAGCAGAACCCAAGACAGGGATTTGGAGCACATGACTAACTGTGAGTGGAGGGTAAGGGAAGTTGGACCAGGGAAGGGGACTCAGGTACATTCCAGGCTTGGCCTGATCCACAGGGATGTGGGGAGCTCTGGAACGTAAATTGTACCGCAGAGGGATGGGCTTTTGGACCCCTGCATCAATCAATCATTGGCTGCTCCTGGGGGTGGGGGATGCCTCCGAGGCATCTCCAGTGTGTGGTAGCTCCCCAGAGCCAAGGGCAGGTCTCCAGAGGTCACCAGTGCTAGCTGTGAGCCTCCACTCTCAGCAGCTGTGGGGTGGGTGTGCCCCATTATAAGATCTAGGCAGAGCCCCAAGAGCATTGCCTACACCCCCAGGCTCCAACAAAGAGGGTCATGGGAGCACCAGGCATTTATGCCAATCACAGCGCAGATGTCTGACACCAGAACCTGTTCTCAGCTCTCTCAGGATGAAAATCAGGCCAACTTGGCACTGGGGCTCCCCTCACACAGCTGAGATCCTTTCCGGATTCATTAACTGCTCGAGACTCAGCTCTCCACTGCCCAGACTTGTCTGGGAATTACAGAAGGGAGCTGTGAGGAAGAGATGCAGCCCTGAAACAGATCCGAGTAGCTCATTCCATTCTCCCATGGTCCTGCAGGAAGGCACTGCCATCATGCCCATTTTGCAGATGTGGAAATGGATGCACAGAGAAGTTAAATCACTTGCCAAGGCCACACAGCTAGAAACCAGAGGAGCCAGGATTTGAACTCAAGTCGTTAGGATCTGGGGTCTGTGTGCTTCTGAGCTACATTCAACTGCCTTAGACCCCACGCCCCCTTCAAAACCCAAAGCCCCTGTATCCACCCTGAGAGGAATGGGAAGAAGGGAGGAAACCCTGAGAGAATAGAACAGAGAATATGTGAAGGGTGGGGGAGAAAGAGGTCACCTGGAGGACTTGGAGTGGGCAGGAGGCACTCATTCATTCATTCATTTGTTTGTTCATTCATTTACTCCTTCATGTCCCGGTGATGCCTGCCTACTCTGTCCAGCATGTGCTGGTGTTGGCACCGCAGTGGGAACGAGCACCCAACTCTGCCCTTTTGGAGCTCAAGGTCTGATAGGGCACGCAGACACTCATCCAGGCAAGAAAATGTATCAGATATAAGAACCTTGTAAGAGGGAAGGGGTAGGGACTTTGGAGACACACACAGAGGGGATTCTGACCTGTCTGCAGGGGTGGGGGAGGCTTTTCAGAGGTGGTAATGTTTACTCGGAACCCTGAAGGATGCAGAGAGTTTGGACAGCCCTGGGGCAGTTGGCAGGAGGATGGCAGAGTAGAAACACCAGCATCTCTACAGCGCCACAGAACTGGGTTTGTAATTCTAGCTCTACTATTTAATATACAGAGCAAGCAGCACCACCTCCGGGTTTAAAAAATATTGTACAAATATTTATTGAACACCTACTATGTGCCAAGTGCTGTTCTAGGCATTGGGAACATGGTAGTGACCAAGATATAAGGTCCTTGTATTTGTACACTTCTCATACACTACCCCAGCTAACAAATGTATATAGTATGATTTCTTCCATGACAAGTACCAGGCGGGATCGAACCCGGGCCCCTGCAGTGAAAACGCCAAGTCCTAACCACTGGACCACCAGGGAATTCTCATAAACTTAGGTGACTCTTTAACTATGGATAAGAAGGATCCAGCATTATCACTATTCTTTCAAAGACTTATTATTGTGAGGCATGAAATGGGACAGTTGACTGAAACAGATCATCCCTAAGTGTGTAGCTTCGTAGTTAAGACAACTTTAGAGAGAGGCAGGCTGGGCCCTGAGTCCTGTGGGCCCTCAGATTCATTCCTTGCCCTCCCCTTGTTTTTGGTATGTGGG
>NW_006787698.1:4240145-4253212 GCF_000442215.2 Lipotes vexillifer | reverse complement strand
TTGGGGGGGGGGGGGGTTGACCCCTGAAAACTACATTTCCCAGGTTCCCTTGCTCACTGGCTTCCTGTGAGATTTGGCCAATGGGAAGCCGTGGTGGGAGTTGGAGGCGGGAGGAAGAGAGAAGTCAGGGGATTTCTCCCCCTGTTTATTTGCTGCAGGCAGTGGCCTTGTTGTCCCCTCCTTGGGTCCAGCTCCACTAACCCCCTTTGCCCTGCCACCCTGCAGCAGTTTCTTCTTCTTTTTTTTTTTTTGGTCACGACGCGTGGCATATGGGATCTTAGTTCCCCGACGACGAGGGATGGAACCCGTGCCCCCTGCAGTGGAAGCACAGAGTCTTAAGCACTGGACCGCCAGGGAAGTTCCCAACCCTGCAGCTTCTTACAGTTGCTATTCTTTTGATCACTTCACCTTCCGCACCTACCCCATCCAGCCCTTCTGGCTCCTCGGCACCACACTCCCCATATTAAATTCCCTCCATGGAACCATCTAGCATAGCTTCTGTCCCTCAACAGACTGATGGCATGGCAGGCTCTGCCCCTTGCCTTTCCTCCCTGACCTTCAGCTTAGGACACACCCTACATCCCACAACTGTCGGGAGGTGAATGGAGGTGATCCTATCAGGAGCTGACCTTCCACAGTTCTTACTACGTATGGTTTGAAGCTCTATGTGCTCAGGCACTCATTTACCTCCACCACAATCCTAAGAGGTGGGTGCTGCTGTTAGCCCTGTTGTTTTGTTTGTTTTGTCTTCGTTGCTGCGCACGGGCTTTCTCAAGTTGTGGCAAGTGGGGGCTACTTTTCGTTGTGGTGCGAGGGCTTCTCACTGTGGTGGCTTCTCTTGTCGCAGAGCACGGTCTCTAGGTGTGCGGGCTTCGGTAGTTGTGGCATGCAGGCTCAGTAGTTGTGACGTGCGGGCTCTAGAGCGCAGGCTCAGTAGTTGTGGTGCATAGGCTTAGTTGCTCCGCGGCATGTGGGATCTTCCCAGACCAGGGATCGAACCCGTGTCCCCTGCATTGGCAGGCGGATTCTTATCCACTGCGCCACCAGGGAAGTCCCAGCCCTGTTTTATATGTGGGAAACCGAGGCACAGTGAGGTTCAAGTCACTTGCCCAAGGTCACATGGCTGGGAGGTGGCACTAGGAAGTCCCTCACGCACGCACATGCCTGCATAGTGCCTGGCACATGGACGGCACTCGGCAAGGCTGGTGATAATGATAATCATTACATGTAGAGCTGGTCTCTGGTGAGTGCCAAGACTGGAGGTGATGCTGAAACTCCACCTTGGACCAGTGCAGGAGCCAGCAGTCACAATGCATGCTGACTGAAGGTCCTTCTGGGACCCATGACCTGGTAGAACAATCCTCGGGCTCCTGCTGGCTCCTGTCCCAGCCCTGGAAGAGAGGGGGCAAAGGGCCTCTCTACAGTAGCTTTGGCTGGGAGCAGCTGCTCTGTGCTTAGCCAGGATCGATTTCCCTTCAAGTGGACCATTCACACTAACAAAGGGCTCCGGTGACCCAGGTGGCCATCACTGCCTCCTGCCCTCCGAGCGGAGGATGTGCCTCGCGGCCGGAGCTGTTTTCTTTGAGATCCATTTCTTTGAAAGCTCTGGAAAACTTCAAAGGATGGGCCGAGTCAGCCCCACAATGTGCTCACCTGAATCTTGCTGGTGGATTTCTCTGCCTCTCTGTCATGCTCTAACCAGCCCACCCTCAATGATCTTCCTGACCAGATCTTTTCTCTGTTCACACATGGTTATGGGCTGAACGATGTCCCCCCACACCCCACCGCACAAATTCATAAGTTGAAGTCCGCACCCTCAGGACCTCAGAATATGGCTGTACAGTTAAGTCCCCTCTATACAAATGAGTTCTGTTCTGAGATCATGTTCGTAAATACAACAAAGTTAGCCTAGGTACCCCACTAACACAATCGGCTGTATAGTACTGTACTGTAATAGGTGTATAATACTTTTCACACAAATAATACATAAAAAACAAACAAACACGAAAAATAAAGAAAATATTTTTAATCGTACAGTACAGTACCTTGAAAAGTACAGTACAGTACCGGCTACATCACCACTGCTTTTACGCTTGCTTCTGGACATCCTGGGCTTGACATCCTGGGGGGATGCCCAGAGGAGCCACCAGTGTCAGGAGAGGAACATTGCCACCGTGAAACCATTGCTTGGCAGGAAGGGAACCAGGGGATTCAATACCCCAGACTCTTTCCTCTGCCCGGCCCCCACCCCAGTCTCCTGTGGTCACGCTCACTGGCCAGACGTCGTCGCTGGAACCTGGAGGGCGGGGGCTTCTGGGAGGTGGAGGCTGCAGGGGTCAGCCTCGCGGAGCACAGAGCCGATGGAGAAGCGGGGAGAGAGGACTTGGAGGGGCAAACAAAATATCCAGCTCATCTCCTGGCCTCTCGATTTGAGCTTCAAATTGTGCACCATGTTCTCCCTACCGGAGTAGAATCTTTGCGAGAACAGGGATCTTTGCCTATCTTGTTTGCTGCTGTGTCTCCAGTACCTGGCACAGAGTAAGGTGCTCAATCAGTATTTGTGGGATGCCTTTGCCCATGCTGTTCCCTTTGCCTGGAACCCGTGTAACCAGACTCTGTCTGTAGCCATCCTCTGCTCCTACTTGTGCTCACTCCATCACGGCTTTGTCGCGCTGTTTTATAATCGCCTCTTTGTCTTTCAAATATCTTAGCTCCCTTAACCCTCAAAACACCAGCGTTGTCATCACTCTTCTCGGCTTTGAGGAAATTGAGGCGCAGAGAGAGTAACTCGCCCAGGGTAACCCAGAGCCAGGATTTAAATGCAGACTGTCTGAGCCCCAGATACTGGGCTGCCTTTTGGGATTCCCTGTCAGCATCTATTTGCCTTTTTTTTTTTTTGGCTGCGCTGCACAGCTTGCGGGATCTTAGTTCCCTGACCAGGGATTGAACCCTGATCCTGGCAGTGAAAGCACCGAGTTCTAATCACTGGGCCACCAGGGAATTCCCTCTGTTTGCTTATTTTCATGCCATAATCAATTTTATTGCACTCACGTGTATATTACATTGCCGATGTTAAGCTATTCGAATACACTAACAACAACCTCAATGACGTCACTGCTATTCTTAGCTCCATATCACTAGTGGGGAAACGGAGGCCCAGGGTGGCTAAGTCACTCGCCCAAGGTCACACAGCAGAGCTGAGATTGGAACCCAGGCGACCTGGCTCCAGATTCGGTGCCCTAAATGACCATGCTTTGTTGCCTCACCTTGGCTGGGGGAATTCAATGCCTGTCTTTGAAATCCTGAATGTGAGTCCAAGGTGTAGCCAAATGATAAAAGGTTTGGACCCCAAATTGACTTGCCACCCCCAGTGGTGCACACAGAGCCCACAGAAGTCAGTTTTCAGGCAGTGCTGGTGCCTGGCTGTCCCTGTGAGTTATTAGCCAGCAGATCGGGCCCCTGTCACCTCCTGGCCACACTGTCCAGCCTTCAAGGCCTCCCTCCCTCCATCCCCCGCCTGGGAGCCTCATAGCAAACACCTCCATTTTGTGCAGGGGCGTCCCTGGCACCCGGCGTGAGATTCCTGAGCCAGCCAAAGAAGGTCAGCTTCCACCGTGGCGACCTTTTCCGTGCACCGATGGATTGATTTCAGAAATCCAACTCCAGCCAATGGGCCCATCCCCTACCGCAGGCACTGATGGCTGCAAATTTATGCTCAAGCCAGAAATTGAATTCCTATAGGTCGAGAGAATTGTCAGAAAAGCTCACCCAGGCTCATTTTTACTTCTGACAAATGTCAGGAGAGAGATTAAACCTGGGCCGGTGTCTTCCAGCAGCAGGGACTGTGGTGGCGGGGAAATGACCTTGACGTGGGTATTTTTCTTACATTCCCTGGCTTCACCTTGGCCTCCCAGAGCTGAGAAATAAAAAGCAACCAGACCCACAGGCCTGTGTGGTTAAAGGGAATTCCCATTTCTGACCAGCTAATGTTAAAAAGGGGCAAGCTCTGTGTACCCAAAGGCAAGTCTCTTGGTCCCTGTGGCAAATATTGAGCCATTCAGAGGGATGGGAAATAAAGCTTCTAATTCATCTCCATCACGTGACAGCCAGGCCACTTCCTGCACCAGGTCCTGAGGCCGATTCAGTCTCGGCAACTTTACAAGGTTCTAATTAATCTTCCCTGTGCTATGACAAAGAGGACATAAAATTGTGGATAATGGGATGGGACTACCCTGGTGGTCCAGTGGTTAAGGCTCCGCATTTCCACTGAAGGGGTTGCAGGTTCGATCCCAGGTCAGGGAACTAAGACCCCACATGTCGCACAGCGAGGCCAAAAGATTTGTTTTTAAATGTGGATAATTCCGTAGCCCCTCACCCCTACTCTGCCGCCTGCCCGAAGGCGAGGAAGGAAGAACCAGAAATCAAATGATACCTCTGGGAAGGAAGAATCCCCGTTTTGCTAGAAAAAATCTCTCTCACTTGCCTTGAAAAATGAGACGTCTGATGCAAATGTAGCTGCTTGCCTTTGGTACAAAAGCCCCTAAATATTAAAGAAATGAATCCTTGATGTCTACAAAGAAAGGATCAAAAACGAAACTTTCTGAAAGGAGAACTTTTATTTCGCTGTGAACTTTTCTAGATCTGGCCTCTGGCAGGGATGCCTGCAGAACATGGAGTGCGGGAGGATAAAGAAATAAATGACTGCCATTCTTGTATTCATTCATTCATTCATTCATTCATTCAGGAAGTGTCTGTGAAGCAGGTACTGCATGCCAGGCATTGGGCTGTGAGCCAGGGGAACCTCAGGGAGAAATTAGGACCTGCTTCCCGCCCTTCAAAGCTGGTGGGGCATTCTACAAAGTCTCTGACCTGTAGTCCTCAAAAGTGCCAAGGTCATGAAAAGCAAGGAAAGATGGAGAAACTACTACAGACCAGAGGAGATTAAGGAGATGTGACAACTAAATGCAATGTGCAATCCTAGATGGGATTCTGGACCAGAAAAGACATGAGTGGAAAAACTGGAGGAATCCGAATAAAGTCTGGAGTTTAGTAAGAGTGATGAACCAATGCTGGTTTCTTAGTTGTGACAAATGTGCCATGGATATGTAAGATGTTAACAACAAGGGAAATCGGGTGAGGGGCGTATGGAAGGTCTCTGTCCTGTCTTTACAATTTTCCTGTAAATCTAAAAGCCTTCTGGGACTTCCTTGGCGGTCCAATGGTTAGGACTCCACGCTTCCACTGCAGGGGACGCGGGTTCAGTTGCTGGTCGGGGAACTAAGGTCCCGCCTGCCCCGCAGCGCAGCCACAAAATAAAATTCAAAATGATCCATTAAAAAAATAATAATTAAAAAGGTAAAAAATAAAATACTTCCAATATAAAAAGTTTATTTAAAAAAACGTTAGCAGGGGACATGGAACGGTTCTAGAACAGTGCTGGTTCCGTGGATTGATATAAAAGCTCCCACTGACTGGGCAGTCACAATGTACCAGGCACTGTGACTGACTCTTGACATGTACCAACTCATCATTTTCACAAGAACCCTGTGAAGCCTGGCCGTTATCATCCCAACTTTTAGATGAGGAGACGGAGAGGTTAAGAAAGGCACAGAGGGGTTAAGCTACTTGCCCGAGGTCACACAGGAAGAAGTAGATCAGAATTTGGACTGAAGCAACCTGTGTGATAAGATCTACAGCTGGCTGTTCATGCACAGTATTTACTGAGCAGTTACTATACCCTTCAGAGGCTGACCAGAGAAACAACTCTTCTAGGGCTTTCAGGGATTTTAGTTCAGGGGATTGGTTACAAAGATGATGGAAGAGATGAAAAACTAAACAGAGACGGAAACGAAAACCAGAGATTAGCAACAGCTGAGAGCATTTATTCCCCTAGGACGGGTGGTGGTGGGGTGTTGGAGGGAAGAGGTGGTATAAACAGAGCCCAAGCCTGGGATTACCAGGGGAGCTGAAGCCACGGAACCAATGCTGGAGCACAGGAGGTAGAGAAAGCAGGGAAATACCGCTGTTTCTCCCCTTGTCCTGCCCTCATATCCTCCATGAGTGCCTCCCACTGGCTGAACCTTTCTGAAAGCAAAGGAGTGTGAGAGCTGTAGTTCCCAACCGTATGCAGCAGAGCAGGGGAAGGAAAGGATGAAAATTCAGCCATCAGGCAGCTTACACTTAAGTGTGTGTGTGCATGGGGGGACTAGGCAGGAAGGGGAAGGGATGGTTTTGGTTCCCATTTTACAAATGAAAGGGGCAAAGGGATCTGCTTAGAAACTCACAAAGAGGAAGTGGCAGTTTCAGGATTTGGACATGTATTATGGGTTCAACCTCGTAGGGTCCTTCTGAGGATTGGTGAGAAATGAGCTGCAAAGCCCTTAGAATAGAGCCTGGCTTACAGGATATGCTCCATAAATGTTAGTTGTTATTGATGATGAGGAGGATAATAATAATTATTATTACAACTACTGTCATTTTTATGATGCTAAAGGACCTTCCTTTGCATAGAACTGCTGTATCCCACTGTCACAGGACTCTGTGTGTGTATGGGTGTGTGTGTGAGGGGCTGGGGCTGGGGACCATTTAAGGGAGGGGTCCATCCTGGAACCAGAACAACCCACTCTGCTGAGACCTGAGCAGATTTTCCCCATGTGAAGGGGGAGAGGGAGAGTGTCCTAAGCAAAGAACACTGCGTGGACAAAGATGCAGAGGCAGCAAGGGGAACTGAAACAGCTGTATGTGGGTGAAGACAAGTAAGTGGTGAGGCTGAGAATTCAGCCGTACCCAAGTGGGCAGGACTAGTGAGTGCGTCCAGGTGGCATCTGGGCTTTATACTAAGGGCACTGGGGGCCATGAAGGGTCCAATGTGGGGGGTGACACTTTGTAAATTTATTTATTTTTGGCTGCTTTGGTTCTTCGTTGCTGTGCGCTGCTTTCTCTAGTTGCGGCGAGCGGGGGCTACTCTTCGTTGCGGTGCGCGGTGGCTTCTCTTGTTGTGGAGCACGGGCTCTAGGCACGCGGGCTTCAGTAGTTACAGTGTGTGAGCTCAGTAGCTGTGGTGCACAGGCTTAGTTGCTCCGCGGCATGTGGGAACTTCCTGGACCAGGGCTCGAACCTGTGTCCCCTGCACTGGCAGGCGGATTCTTAACCACTGCACCACCAGGGAAGCCCGGGGGTGACACTATGAAAGCTGGCTCTGGCTTCTCTGGGGAGAATGGATCAGTGGATGCAAGGCTTGAAGCCAAGCTTCCATGGAGAGAGAGAGAGTCTTCTCCCATGAGCATAGCGGCTAAGAGTGAGGACTTGAGAGTCTCACAGGCTGGGGTCCAAATTCCAGCTCAGACGCTTGCTCTGTGAGTTTGGGCAACTAACTTTCCTCTCTCTGCCTCAGTTTTTCCATCTGTAAAATGGAGCTAATGTTAGTACGTACCTCATTGGGGGAGGGGAGGCTACAAGGATTTAAAATTTGTAAAGCAGCTTAGAAGAGCATCTTAGTTCGTTCAGGCTGCTATAACAAAAATACTGTAGATGGGTGGCTTAAACAACAACATTTATTTCTCACAGTTCTGGAGGCTGGGAAGTCCAAGATCAAGGTGCTGGCAGATTCAGTGCCCGGTGAGAGCCAGATTCCTTGTTCATAGACGATGTCTTTTCGCTGTGTTCTCACGTGGCAGAAGGGTTCAGGGAGCTCCCTGAGGCGTCTTATAAGGGCACTAATCCAACTCCCAAAGACCCCACCCCAAAATACCATCACCCTGGGGATTAGTTTTCAACATATGAATTCTGGGGAGACAGAAACAGTCTATAGCAAAGAGCACTCTACAAGTGTTAAATAAAATAAAAAACCAGGGCTTCCCTGGTGGCGCAGTGGTTGAGAGTCCACCTGCCGATGCAGGGGACACGGGTTCGTGCCCCGGTCCGGGAAGATCCCACATGCCGCGGAGCGGCTGGGCCTGTGTGCCATGGCCACTGAGCCTGCGCGTCCGGAGCCTGGGCCCCGCAACGGGAGAGGCCACAGCAGTGAGAGGCCCGCGTACCGCAAAAAAAAAAAAAAAACTAAAAACCAGTAGGAGAGCCTTCTCATGGCTTTTAATCCCATCTCTCTGCTGAGGGCACCCAAATATGTATCTCTAGCCAAACCCTCTCTCCTCCTCTCCCCAGCTACCTACTTGATATTTCCACTTGGAGGTGGTCACAAGCAGCATAAATGGAACATGCCTTCAGGCTGGACTCTTGATTTTCATCCCCCCTCTAATTTTCCTCCCCGCCCCACTCCACATGGGCTCCTCCTCCAGCCTTTTTCAGCTCAGTAAATGGTACCCCCCATCCATGCACTCCATTGCTTGGGCCCCAAAAGTTGGACTCATCCTCAACTCCCCTCTTTACCTTCCGCCCCACATCTAGTCCCTCAAATCCTGTGGGCTCTGCCTTTATATTTATTTATTTATTTAGCTGTGCCACGAGGCATATAGGATCTTAGTTCCCCAACCAAGGATCAAAGCTGCGCCCCCTGCAGTGGCAGCGCGGAGTCTTAATCACTGGACCGCCAGGGAAGTCCCAGGCTCTGCCTTTAAAACATAGGAATCTACCCATTTGCTGTCCCCATTCCATCTACCCTGGTGCAAGCCCTCATCATGGCTCACCTGGATGACTGTGTGGGTGAACAGCATGTTCAAAGGCCCTGGGGTGATAAAGAGCTCAGGAGTCACTGGGAATCTGAATGTAGGCTGGTGAGATTCAGGAGACTCGAGTGAGAGTTTGTTTCTTCCCTGAGGGGGTCTCCTCAAATGGGGTGCTACTGAGTGCTGGGGACGGGCAGGAACTTGTCCTTTCTCAAAGCAAACTGGTCTGATGACTGGAGTGGCCCTCGTGTTGTAGCCTGGATGCAGACTTCTGTCCATCAACCCAACCCTTAGGGCTGTCTGCGGGCATCCACGGTGTTTCCGACAGTCTGGGCCACACTGCAAGGGAATGGACTGCGTTTGTAAATTCTTGCACAAGGCAAGCCTCCTCCAGGGAGAACCCCAGGGAGGGCAGTCAGTCAAACTCAGAAACCTGCGTCTCTTCCCACCTTTCCCAAGGAAGTCTATTTCATTCATTTTGGTCCATGTTGGCGCTGTAATGGCAGAGCCTAAGACATCCGGGAATGTATGTCTGGACCAGGGCCCAAGGGGCAATGGGGGTCTTCTGCCATGGCTTGGCTGGCTTCAGAGGGTGAGAGGTGGTGTGTGCCAGCCTGAATAGCCTCTCAGGGCAAGATGGGTTATCTGCATTGGAAGGGAACAAATGAATAAACGAATCGGGAATTCCCTGGCGGTCCAGTGGTTGGGACTCAGTGCTTTAACTGCCAAGGGCTTGGGTTCAATCCCTGGTGGGGGAACTAGGATCCTGCAAGCTGCAGGACGCAGCCAAAAAAAAAAAGAATGCATGAATGAATGAACTCACAGTCGCCCCCCCTCATCCCATCCCAGCCCCTCCCCCGGCCACAGACTGACTCTCACAGGCCAAGCCCCAGCTGCTCAGACTGAGGGAGGCTCTGGTTCTCCATCTCGGCCGGTGAGCTGATATCTTCTTTAAAGCCTGTCAAGCTTATCACTCAGCGGGGATTTGCCCAATACTGCTAGGTTTGACAGGAGCAGCCTGCTATTATCTCAAGCCCTCCAAAGGGACTCAGGCCCCGTCACGGCTGAGACGTGGCAGATAGGTATGTCCCTGATCATTCATCACGGCCTTTCTGCTGGCCCTGCAGTCAGAGGGAAGCCGCCGCCACCTCTGTGCCTGCCTCAGATGATCTGCAACTTGTTTTCAGACAGTCCCTCCCCGGGACAAACGGAAACCGATTTGGTGGTGGAGAGGAAATGCATGGTGAATCCGTGATGGGCTGTTTGCCCATCAGCATCTAATTATTCAACAAACATTCATCATGCCAGGCCTGGGGGATTCAGCAGTGAGCAAAGCAGACAGAAACCCCCTTTCCCATGCTCTTTCCTGTCCGGGGGTGTGGAGGCAGGCTTTGAGCCAGTGGCCACACCCAAGAGGTCCCAATGGCCGTTGTGATCAGGGCTTGAAGGAGAACAGGGGAGGTGCAGCATGGTGGTGTAGACTGTGGGGCCACGTGGCCTGTGTTCAAATCCCAGCTCCACCACTTATAGACTGTGAAGCTCTGGGCAAGAGATTTGAGCCCTCTCTCCCCTCGTTTTCTCCACCTCTCAAAGGTGGATAATGACAGTGCCTGCCTCCTAGTGCCATGGTGAGAACCCCATCAGTTAAAGCATGCAAAGTGCTTAGAACAAGGCTTGACATACAGTAAGAAATACAAGTATTAGGGGCAAAAAGCACAGGGTGCCTTGAGAAGTGGGTAACATGGGGAAGGAACAGTGGAGGCTGCTTTTGGAAGAGACATTTATGCTTGAGCCCTAGAAATGGGGAAGAGTTAGCCCAGCCATGAGATGGGGCAAGAGTTTTGATGGCTGAGGGACCAGCCAGTGCAAAGACCTCTCAGGGCTGGTGGGAAAAAGCATGATGTGTTCCAGGAAAAGGAGGTTGCCTAGAGGATGGGCCACAGAGAACACGGCCGTGTGAGCCTTGGGGTTTCGTTGTCGTTTTTTGTTGTTGTTGTTCTTTTTTGCTTTGTTTTGTTTTGCCTGGACCGCATGGCACGTGGGATCTTAGTTCCCCTACGGGATCGAACCCACGCCCCCTGCAGTGGGAGTGCGGAGTCTTAACCACTGGACCTCCGGGGAGGTCCCCTGAGCTTCGTTGATTGCCTGCTACACTGAAACGGGGCTCTCTTCTACCAGATCACATCAGGGAGATGTTAACTAGGACCAGAAACTGAACTGGCCGAGTCACGTGGCGAGCGGGATGGAGCAGTGTCTCTGTCTGTCTTTGGTAGGACTCGACACCCTGTCTCTCCCTGTATCTCTTTCTCTCTCTCACTGCCATCCGGCTGTGACTTCTCATCATCTTGCATTCTCAGCCCCAAATCCAATGGACTTTCACCCATTCTTCCAGATCATCTCAGTTCAGTGCCCGCATCAAATTCAAACCATTTTGACTTCAGGAAGTTACCAAATTGGCTTTACAGCATCATGGGGATCATAATAATAATAGCAAACGTTTCTGTAGCACTTACTACATGCTGGTGACTGTTCTGATTGCTCACAAGTATAGTATTTTTTTTTTTTTTTTTGGCCACGCCATGCGGCATGCAGGATCTTAATTCCCCACCCAGGGATTGAACCCGTGCCCCCTGCATTGGGAACGTGGCATCTTAACCACTTGACCACCAGGGAAGTCCCCTCTCACATGTATGGTATTGACTCGTTCAAGCTTCCCAGCAACGCTGTGAGGTAGGTACAAATTATTGTGTCCAATTTACAGATGAGGGCAAGGAGGCACAGGGACGTTAAACAACTCACACAGCAAGTGAGTGGCCAAGCCAGGACATCAACCCAGGCAGCCTGACCCTCAGACCCTGCTCTTAACCACCTGGCTCTACTCTACCAGCTGAGTAGGAAGAAGGGACATCCAGAAGAAACGAGTCATTTCCATTGTAAGGATGTTGTCTGGAAAGATGCTGGTGACATCACACGGACTCCTTTTTGGGAGGACCGTGGGAGAGATCCTTGCCTGTTCTTGGTACTAAAAATAGTTAAGTTTTCTCCTGAGCATCTGGTGTGTTTTTGTTTCAGGACACTGGGAGCCGCATAAATGACCAGCTTTCCCTTTTTGAGTTGGCTGCTAAGGAGCTTGAAGCCAAATTTATGGCCCAACCATATGCTGGTTGTTCAAGTTTTTAAGGGATGGGTTTTTCTTAGCCTCACTTCTGGCTCTATGTCCCCACTTTTTCTCTCTCTTCCTTGAAAAAAAAAAAAAAAAACCCACAAAACTTTAAACGGACTGAAAAAAAAACTTCACAAGAACAATACGTGTTTATTGTAGAAAACTTAGAAGGTAAATTTGAAGATGGGGATAAAAATCCCTACTAGTCCCTGATTTTAATGGCTGCATCGTATTCCCTCCTATAGAGTTTTAAAATCAATGCCCCTACTGGCAAACGACTGGAGGGGAAAAAATTCCAGTTGTCCAATTTTAGACAGCACTTTAATGAGCATTCTTGTAGCAATTGAGTGCTTGTCACATGATTTCCCTGGGCTAAATTCTTAGACTCAGATTGGCTGGGTTAAATACAAATGCAGAAACCTTAAGGCTTTGGCTCTGGATTGGCAGACTGCCCTCCAGAAATATCTAATTCCTGCTCTCCTATTTAATTGGAGCTATCGTGTGGTATTTTACATATCCTTGTAAACCACTTGCAGTCCTCTCTGGAACAAGGCAGCCAACAAATAAATGTACGAGCCCCAAGCCACTTCTGCTTCCTGATTAAATTATCCAGCCTCAAACGCAATAATATCCTTGACTTATCAAGAGGCAGCTGCTTGCTCTATTCCTGTTTGCTAATCCCCGATAGCCAGTGCTCAATGGTTGGCTGCCCCTGGGATCCTGTAGCAATCCCTCGGCCCCCGGAAGAACCAAGAATTGTTTTTTGAACCAAGACGTAGGTGACAGAGCTGATGATCCCGGACGCGAGAGCTAGAAAAACTTTTCCTGCGTGTCCTGTACTCAGTCAATCCTGGACCTGTTACAGAGACTGCTGCTTAATTGGGGCAGCAGCCTAGGTGAAAGCATTTGAAAAATCCCAGCCACTATGGAGAACAGTATGGAGGTTCCTTAAAAAACTAAATATAGAATTACCATATGACCCAGCAATCCCACTACTGGGCATATACCCTGAGAAAACCATAATTCAAAAAGAGTCATGTACCAAAATGTTCATTGCAGCTCTATTTACAATAGCCAGGACATGGAAGCAACCTAAGTGTCCACCGACAGATGAATGGATAAAGAAGATGTGGCACATATATACAATGGAATATTACTCAGCCGTGAAAAGAAACGAAACTGAGTTATTTGTAGTGAGGTGGATGGACCTAGAGTCTGTCATACAGAGTGAAGTAAGTCAGAAAGAGAAAAACAAATACCGTATGCTAACACATATATAT
>NW_006787698.1:4238848-4239889 GCF_000442215.2 Lipotes vexillifer | reverse complement strand
TCAACAGATGAATGGATAAAGAAGATGTGGCACATATATACAATGGAATATTACTCAGCCGTAAAAAGAAACGAAACTGAGTTATTTGTAGTGAGGTGGATGGACCTAGAGTCTGTCATACAGAGTGAAGTAAGTCAGAAAGAGAAAAACAAATACCGTATGCTAACACATATATATATGGAATCTAAGAAAAAAAGAAAAAAAGGTCATGAAGAACCTAGGGGCAAGACGGGAATAAAGACACAGACCTACTAGAGAATGGACTTGAGGACACGGGGAGGGGGAATGGTAAGCTGGGACAAAGTGAGAGAGTGGCATGGACATATATACATGTGAGGTGAGACAGGCCACCAGATCAGAAGTGTCTGTACCGGGAGAACTCCGCGGCTCTCACACTTGCTGTTATAAACATTTCCCTTAGTTATAGGCATTCTCTATCCCTAGGACTGTGACCTCTGAGAATTTGTGACTTTGGTTTGAAGCTAAACCCAGTCTGGGAGAGCTGGCCTTTGGACTGTCAGACACGGAGCCTTCCAGAACATTCCAGTGGGTTCCCAAGGACATGAATTGACTGTGTATTTGAACTTGAACCCGATGGGCGAAACTCAGGCTCTTTGCCGTGCTGAGATTTGGCAACCAAACCCCGAGCATTTAATTACGCTGCTGCAGAGGACACTCCAGCGAGGTGCGTCCAACGCAGACAATTATTTTAGGAAAGCCGTGGAGGCCTTCTCTCTGCGCCACTTAAATCATGCTTCTCTTTTACAATTCAATATTTCGTGTGTTGAGAGAAAATGGCTTGTTTGCTTCAAAGGACACGCTACAGAATGTAGGAAGGGGATGTTAATTATGTTGAACCGGGCTGCTTTGTCTCTAACCAAACTGCTTGGGGATCAGAGCCAGGGGAGCACAGATGGAGATGTTTGGACTCAAGTTCATGGGTTTGTTTTTTTTGTCTTTGTTTTTTAAGAACTGTATTTGTCATGAGAAAAGGTGAAGTTGGTTCTGCATTCTCCTAGGACCAAAGGGGAAGGCATTCCT
>NW_006787698.1:4228862-4238815 GCF_000442215.2 Lipotes vexillifer | reverse complement strand
ATTCCTGCATCACTTTTCTTTTCTTTTTCTTAATTTTTATCTTTTACTGGAGTTTAGCTGATTTACAATGTGGTGTTAGTTTCAGGTGTACAGCAAAGTGATTCAGTGATACATATACATATATCTATTCTTTTTCAGATTCTTTTCCCATACAGGTTATTACAGAATATTGAATAGAGTCCCCTGTGCTATACAGTCAGATCTTATTGATTATCTATTTTATATAGAGTTGTATGTGTATGTTAATCCCAACCTCCTAATTTATCCCTCCCTCTCTGGGTCACCTTTTTTGTCTTAGGCCATCCTTCTTGGTTTTGGTCAGGCTTCTTCAGGAGCAGAGCTGGATGAGAGGAGTTGAGTGCAAGTACTTAGCTGGGAGGCGATCCCAGGAGGAACCAGTGGCGAAAGGGAGATGGGAAGTGAAGGAAACCCAGGCGGGGCAATCTAATGGTGCCACTGTGGGCACCTGGAACACAGATCCCCATGGGATCCTCTGGGAAACTGCAGGCAGGAGGCACCCCAGAGTTCTCCCACTGGAGAAGCAAGAGGGCTGGTATTTATCGCGAACTCCGTGGGGACTTCCGGGTGGGAGGTGCTTCTGCCTGCCCAGTGCAAAGGCGGGGTGGGCTCGGACCACCGGAGGAAGCCCTTGGCAGTGAGGGATCCTGGGCGCTCTGCAGTAAGGCTGGAGTGTGGGCTCCACCTGGACCATGCCTGCGTGCAAGGGAGCCTGGGAAGGTGAGTGACTTCATTCCTCCGCCGGGGAAACATGGACTTGTAAAGAGGGGGTTCCCTCAACCTCCGAAGTGAGTACATAAGGCTCAAAGAATGACTAATTACAATAGTTTCAGACGGCATCTATGAATGGTTTATTTTTTTTTTCTTATAAATTAGCGGACGAGTCAAGCTCATTTGTACAGTGATATCACTTGCCCACATTCCAATAAGCTAAAAAAAAAAAAGGCTTTATTGAGTGGGAGAGAAAAAGGTGGGCTAACAGCTGGAGTCTCTGGGATTGCTCATAACTCACAGCCTGGCTTATCTCTGCTACAGCTCATGGGAACAGCCTCTGCGGGGTGATAAGTAGCAGCTGTGCAAATGATCCATGATGGTGAAGTTTTGTTTCTCTGTAAAACACTTGGGGTTTTATCAGACTTTCTTCCCTGTCTCAGGAATGCATTCTGGATAGGACCTTCTACTATAGCATCTTCTATAGGACCTTCTAAGATAGCATCTTCTATTTCCCATCTCCTCGGTTTCCACCCATCATCGCTTGCCTGGACTCTTGCAGTCACCTCTGCCCTGGTTTCCCACTCTTGCCACCTCACACCCACAGTCTGTTCCCCCCACAGCAGCCAGGGGGCGCTTGTGAACACCTGAGTCAGGTCCTGTCCATCCTCTGTACAGAACCCTCCTTGGCTCCTACCTCACTCAGAGCAAAAATGTGTCCTCCCCGTGGTCCACAAGGCCCTGCACATGCTGTCCTGTCCCATCTCTGTCCTCATCTCCCCCACCCCGCACACAATCTCTCCCTCGGTGACTCTGTTCTAGCTGAATTAGCCTCCTGCATGTTTCCCAAGCATACCAGGCATGGTCCGGCCTCAGGGCCTTTGCACTTGCTGTTCTCTCTGCCTGGAGCATCTTTCCCCAGATATCCTCATGGCTCCTCCCTCACCTCCTTCAGGTCTTTACTCAAATGACATCTTCTCATTAAGCCCTTCCCAGGGCCCCTAAAATTGCAATCCCTAACCACCCCCCAACCCTAGCATCCTCCATCATTTCTTCCCTGCTTTACTTCTCTCTATGGCACTCAAAACCCTTTAAATATTTGGTGTTAACTTATTTATTTCTGTTGCTCTCCACTTTAATGTAACTCACAGAGGAGCTTTTGTGTTTGTGTTTTGTTTACTATGTTTTCAATATCCAGAACAGAGCCTGACGCACAGTAGGAGCTTAACAAATATTTGTTGAACAAATGAGACCACCATGCCCTGATTAAAAACAAAAAGACTGAGACTTGTGACTGACTCCAGTACGTTCTGGGGAAGCTCAAGGGGGCCTGATCTGGGGGCCCAACACGTTCCATCCAGTGAGGATTTAATGCTTTTTGAACAATGTTTCTCCAATCCCTCCAGGTATTGGTCAGAATTTGTGTGCCAAAAGTGTCCCTTCCTCTCTCCCCTTCTCCTGGCTCACTCATCCCTCAAGTTCAGCTTACTTGTCCCTTCCCTGGGGCACCTCCTCTGAGACCCTCAGCCTGGGAGGGTCTGTTACTCTCTGTACTTTCTTTGTAGCATTCACTGCAGCATATAGTTCTAGAAGTAATGGCAGGATTCCATAATTCATGTCTGTCTCCTCCACATCTATGGGCAGCAATCGATATGCTTTCTTCATCTCTCTCTTCCTAGAACCTATCCCAGACGCATGCCTGGCATAGAATAGGCACTCACTAGATATTTTCTAATAATTTTGGAAAAATATGGCTCTGATGAACATGAGCCATAGGACACACGCATCCCTTAAAAACCTGAACAACCAGCATCAGTTCCCTGATGAACACGAGCATTTCAAAGGTTCTGATAAGTCCTGCATTAAAGAAACTCGTTTCAGGAATTCCCTGGTGGTCCAGTGGTTGGAGCTCTGTGCTTTCACTGCTGAGGGCCCGGGTTTGATCCCTGATCGGGGAACTAAGCCCTCAAGCTGCGCAGCGTGGCCAAAAAAAAAAAAAGAGACTCGTTTCACTCAGCAATGCACAAACATATTTGACCTCAGAGTACCCTCTTCACAGCATGCCTGGTAAGATTGCCAGGGTTCAAAGGAGCATGGTTTAGGAAGCACAGCCATAATTGAGCCCTGAATTATCTGAGCAGCATCAACTGACTTGAAGTTTAGTTTAAGAGGAGTCTAAAAGTGACACCTTCTAGTCAAGGGCTTGGAGATCTCTGTGAGGAGTCTGTCACCCTTTGGCCATCACCCTGCTTCTTCTCAGGAACAGGGGTTGGTGGAAGGGGGAATGGCAATAGTAGAGTTGTGCCTAGTGGCCCCCAAGATATATCCAGAACCCGTCTGTCACCGTGGGTTGAGAAGCAGAGAGGAAGGTTCAGGTTTGAGGGTTGGTAGGAGTCTGGGTCTATGTTCTAATGGTGGTTATGGAGGCATTGTTGCATTCGTGCGCAAATGCGTTTGAGAGAATGAATTCCCCTCTTTGGAAGGGCTCAAATCCCACAATTCCTTGCCATGTTCCTTCACCCCTCATACCTCAGTCTTATCATCTGTAATATGGGGCTCCCTGAGGAGGGATTGAGATCACACACGTCTGGCACTTAGCACATGGTCTGGCACATTCCAAGGGTCCAGCAAAAGATGTCTGTCATCTCTCTCTCTGGGGCCCCCTTTCTCTCCCAGGAGTGATTCCCCCATTGGGTTCCCACTCTCTAACCCCGACCTCCCCACAGACCCTCTTCCAAAGCCCAGAGGAAGGCTGGCAGCTGTACACCTCGGCCCAGGCTCCCGACGGAAAATGCATCTGCACGGCCGTGATCCCCGCGCAGAGCACCTGCTCCCGCGATGGCCGGAGCCGGGAGCTGCGGCAGATGATGGAGAAGGTAAGAACCTTCCAGGTTCCCTTGTGAAAATCTCCCAATTCCCACCCTGCCCTCTGCCCCCATCCAGGTCAGCCGGGGACAGATCTAGCCATGCAGATTATTCAGAACTGGTGGATGACCTGGCTCCCCTCCAGGTGGATACTGCCACCCCAGTGGCAGTATCTGAGTCTTCGGTGCGTGAGCTCTGGCCCCACCACGCACTCAGCCAGACTCACCTGCTGAGAAAGGTCTCACCCTCCATCCCAAGAGACTTACATAAAGATGCCTTCCCCTTCTGATTGTGGTTGATATAAACGGGTCCCCATTCAATACATTCCCAAGGATATTTCGGTGCCCTTTAGAGGCCGACTGCTGTCTCTTACCACTACCCAGCTGAACTGCCCATTAGTCACCTCTGATGTTGGTATTGAAAGCGACTAGCAACTTCCCACCGCCATCCTGTGGAGGAGGAAGCTGAGGACAGAAGAGACTCTGTGGGCACTGGAGTCTTCCACCCATTAACTCTGTAGGATCCTGCCCTGCCCGTGACACCGGACCTGCTTTCCCCAGCAGTGCAGAATGGCCATGTGGTGTCCCCTGATCGTTGACCATGACCGTAAAAATGTTTTGTGGCGTCCAGGCTCTTGGCTTTCTGAGAACTTCCAAGTGTCACGTGAACAATGGTTCAGGAAAGTCTGTGTATTTCAACAAGCATCCAGTGTTGCCTCTGAGTTCACCTTGGCCGGGAGGAACTCAACTTAGCCAAGTGGAGGTGGGAGCTAGGGGGCCCTCGGTCTGGATTAGGAGAGGTCAGGGCAAGGGGAAGTTCAGTTCCCTCATTTAGCCTAAAGGTATTTATTGAGCATCTAGTATTTACTGAGCATTCAGCTGTGGACAAGCCAGACACTGGGTCTTCCTCTGAGGATCCCACGTAAAGGAGACAGATGAATAAGAATGTTCCAGGTCGTAGTCATAGCTGGAAAGAAAATAACCACGTAAGGGGGAGAGGGTGAGTGGCTGCTTAAGGCAGGATGATCAGGGAAGGCCACTCTGAAGGGGTGATGCTGGAGTTGAGACATGAAGGATGAGGCGAAGCCAGCGGCGAAGACAAAGGGAACAGCGCTCCAGGTAGAGGGATCAGCAAGTGCAAAGGCCCTGAGGACGGAAGAAGATTCAAATCTATGTGAGCGAAGTTGGGCTGGTGGTTGCAGTGGATGAACACGGCGAGTAGGCAGGCAAAGGGGCAGGACCAGCTCGCAAGGTCTGCAGGGGAAGGTGATCCAATCTTGCTTTTGAAAAACTCCCTCTCGGGACTTCCCTGGTGGTCCAGGGTCCAGTTAAGACTCCGTGCTTCCACTGCAGGGGGCCTGGGTTCCATCCCTGGTCAGGGAACTAAGATCCCACACACCTCGCAGTGTGGCCAAAAAAAAAAAAAAGAAGAAGAAAAAGGAAAAAACTCTGTCTGGCTGCTCTGTGGAGACTTGACTGCTGGGGACGAGAGTAGAGGCAGGGAGAGCAGGGAGGAGGGAAGAGGTGGGAGGTGGTGGTGGCCAGACTAGTAGCCAATGGATGGATTGGGCATGCCATCGGGAGGTCAGGTTGCTGGTAAGGTTGGGAGGAGGAGGTTGGGTGGGTGTTTGGCCTCTGGCCCTGCCAGGTCTTGTCTGTGGCATCCTGGGGACGGGGACAGGAGTGTGGCTCTCTCTAACCCTCCAAGTTCCTAGGTTCAGAACGTCTCCCAGTCCATGGAGGTCCTTGAGTTGCGGACGTACCGTGACCTCCAGTACGTGCGAAGCATGGAGACCCTCATGCGGAGCCTGGATGCGAGGCTCCGGGCGGCCGACGGGTCCCTCTCGGCCAAGAGCTTCCAGGTGGGTCCTTCTGGGTTCAGGTCATAGGTCAAGAGAAGCATTGGGATCAGTGCCCATTAGTTCCCAGAGTGGGGTTCACATCTGGGAAGGACCGAGTGTTGGCTGGCCCAGATCTAGGGTCCAGTGTGGGCTGAATGTCAAGGGCCAGGTGTGCATCAGAGATAAGGGGTGAAGCTGTGGGCTGAAGGCTGGGCTCAGGTCTGGGTCACTGGTCAGGGGTTGGGATCAGCAATGGTTCCACCTTGGGAGCAGGAGGTGAGGGACAGGATGACGGAGCTGTTGCCCCTGAGCTCGGTCCTGGAGCAGTACAAGGCGGACATGAGGACCATTGTGCGCCTGCGGGAGGAGGTGAGGAATCTCTCCGGCAGCCTTGCAGCCATCCAGGAGGAGATGGGCGCCTACGGATACGGGGACCTGCAGCAGCGGGTGATGGCACTGGAGGCCCGGCTCCACGCCTGTGCCCAGAAGCTGGGTACGCCTTCATGCTTGACCTTGACCCCTGGCCTCCACACCCAAGCCCAAAACCCTCTGTGTGCCCAGGGCATGGTTTTGACCTCTAACTTCGAAACTTTGACCCTTGACCTCCCTACCCGAGGCCAAAAAATAGACCCAGAAGCTGGAAAGGCTCCTGACCCTACACTTCCAGTCCCTCACCCCCAACCTAACTGCACCTCGGGACCAGATTTCTGGATCCTTCCTCACCCCTGTTCCCAGCTCTCCAGTTCGCTCACACTACCTCGTCCTTGCCCTGCCTCCCTTCCGCTCCTCCCATTCTCCACCCTCATCCCCCCTGTTCCTGCCTCCCAGGCTGTGGGAAGCTGACGGGGGTCAGTAACCCCATCACCATTCGGGCCATGGGGTCCCGCTTCGGCTCCTGGATGACTGACACGATGGCCCCCAGTGCGGATAGCCGGGTGAGTGACTGGGCCCACGCCGGGGGTCAGAACCTATACTGAGAAGGAGACATAGCCTGTGGCTGCCCCTAGGCGCCAAGCGATTCCACATTAATGATTATCTTGTAGGCCGAAGTGTCCTAGGGTCTCCAGGGCCCTTGGACCTCCCCTTGACAGTCTAGCGACCACCAGGTGACCAAGAACTTTCCAGCCCTGTGAATCCATAAGTCAGCTGACCTCCAATGACTGAATAGAGACTAATGGTTACTAGTACTAATGACCAGCTTCCAGTGACCACTGACCTCAAAGTAACCACCAGTGACCAGTGCCTTCCCAAGGACTAGGACCTACGAGCACCACTCAATGACCTTTAAACTTCCGGTGGCCACCATGGTCACAATTGCCTATCACCTCTGATCCACAGGAACCATCTATTAACTGCCTAGTGACTATCCTAGTGACGGATGTTGGTCACTGGGCAGCCATTGAGTGTCATAGATTAGAGGTAGCAGATAGCCACTGCCCCACTGTGATCATTGGCCTCCCAGGCATCATGGTGGTTCAACCAAGGGGTTATGAGCTTGGGTTTGGGGGGAATTGCCTGGTGGTCCAGTGGTTAGGATTGGTGCTTCCACTGCTGGGGCATGGGTTCAGTCCCTCGTCGGGGAACTAAGATCCTGCAAGCCACGAGGCACCAAAAAAAAAAAAGAAATCAGACTTGGATTTATATCCTGCTTCCACCAATTCTTAGCTGGGAAACTTGGGCAGTTTCCTTAATGTCTCTGAGCCTCAATTTTCCTTATCTTCAAAATGGTTATGATAACATCAGCGTTACAGTTTTTAGGATGCTTAGCCCAGTAACCAGCATGAGTAAGGGCACTCACAAACGCTAATACCATGGTGACAGCAAAAGATGTTGACGGAGAGGATGCTGATGTACAGGAAATACCCACGGGCAACGGATTCACGTTACCTCTTACCACCCAAGGGCAGCCTAATGACCACTAGCCATCCCATATCCAATGACCAGTGAACTCCTAGGCCCAGTGAGTCACCAGGGACTGCAATTTCCCCGATTCTTGGGGATCAAGCACTGTCCTCTGAGTGTCTGAGACCAATAGCACTCCCTGACCAAATGATCCCAGTCACTGGGATGATGCGTGGTCATGAAAGGTCACTGGACATCCCACGACTGAGTAATGACCACTTAGTGACTGTTGCTCCCTAATGACCATATGATTCCTGAGTGGCTGCTGGGACCTTTGGGTCATTGGTGGTGGTCCACCAGTGACCAGCGGCTCTCTTGTAGGTCTGGTACATGGATGGCTATTACAAGGGCCGGCGGGTCCTGGAGTTCCGCACTCTGGGAGACTTCATCAAAGGCCAGAACTTTATCCAGCACCTGCTGCCCCAGCCGTGGGCAGGCACGGGTCACGTGGTGTACAATGGCTCCCTGTTCTACAACAAGTACCAGAGCAACGTGGTGGTCAAGTACCACTTCCGCTCGCGTTCTGTGCTGGTGCAGAGGAGCCTCCCTGGGGCCGGCTACAATAACACCTTCCCCTACTCCTGGGGTGGCTTCTCGGACATGGACTTCATGGTGGACGAGAGTGGGCTCTGGGCCGTGTACACCACCAACCAGAACGCAGGCAACATCGTGGTCAGCCGGCTGGACCCGCACACCCTCGAGGTCGTGCGGTCCTGGGACACCGGCTACCCCAAGCGCAGCGCCGGCGAGGCCTTCATGATCTGTGGCGTGCTCTACGTGACCAACTCGCACCTGGCCGGGGCCAAGGTCTACTTTGCCTACTTTACCAACACGTCCAGCTACGAGTACACAGACGTGCCCTTCCACAACCAGTACTCCCACATCTCCATGCTGGATTACAACCCCCGCGAGCGGGCCCTCTACACCTGGAACAACGGCCACCAGGTGCTCTACAATGTCACCCTCTTCCACGTCATCAGCACCGCTGGGGGCCCCTAGGGGCTGCCGTCGTCGCTCACGCAGCCACACGAGGGCCACGGGAGCCCTTTCTACTCCGCCTGTGTCCTTCCAAATTTACCTTTCTGTCTCTGTCCTGCCCTCTCTCTCTCTCTCTCTCTCTCCCCCTCTCCCCTCCTGTACTGTTTTTTCTCTCTCCACCTTTGCGCCCAGCTTTCATTCTCTGCTTCTGTTATTTGTCAGTGCGTTTTCTCAGTATTGTCTCTTCTTTATCGATCTCTGATTTTGATACTTTGCTCTTTCTTTTTATTGAGGCCTCTCTATCTTTTGATCGATGTGACTCTCCAGCTATCTCTGCCTGTCTCTCTTCCCTCCCTCCCTTCCCTCTTTGCGTCCCACTCAGTCCTCCTCCTGGCTTCACGTCCCCTCCTCCCGACCCAAGGAGTTGAGTGCATGGATGTTTCTTTTTTTATTTACACTTTTTCCTTCTGGGTTGCTGGAATAAACGGGACCTTTGACATGATGCTTCAGCTGCTCTGTGTGTCTGGAAGGGGCAGAAGAGGCCAGGTGGAGGGTGAGCCTGGAGGCCCATCCCAGCTGGGTCCCCTTGTCCCAGGCCTCAAGCTTTGTGAACAGGGGTAGGTAAGCCCAGCCTGGGGGGTGGGTGGGTGAGGGCCCTGGCAGGGCGAGCCCTTTGGGAAGACAGGCGAGGATACCCAATCCAAAGTTGTTTCAATTGATCCAAACAACATGATCCAAATAACCAAGAACTCTATCACAACGATGAAGACTGGCCTGAAATGAATATTCTTTGTCACTGTTTTTTTTTTTTTCTTCACTCGCTGATCACACAGGTGCATCACTGACCCATCTGGCAACTTTTAAAATGGGTTTTTTAACAATTTGGCTGCTTTTTTTTTTTTTGCTGTACGCGGGCCTCTCACCGCTGTGGCCTCTCCTGCTGTGGAGCACGGTCTCCGGATGTGCAGGCTCAGCGGCCATGGCTCATGGGCCCAGCCGCTCTGTGGCATGTGGGATCCTCCTGCACCGGGGAACAAACCCGTATCCCCCTCATCGGCAGGCGGACTCTCAACCACTGCGCCACCAGGGAAGCCCTTGGCTGCTTTTAAGAATGTATGAGAGGGTAGCACAGAATTTTTCCTTTTTCTTCTTTCTTTGTAACATCAAAATCATTTTGTATGAGTTGCACCTGTTCTGAGTTAGCTGATTAAAAAAAGATAGCAAGTCTGAAAGTGCATGGGGGCCCTTCCGCTGGACACACCCACGACCCGTGCCCGGGCTTGGGCAGGGATAGTCCCTGACGTGGGGACCTACATGGGGACTGGAGCTCCTGGAGGGGAAGGACGGGCAAAGCTAGCAAGTATCAGAGACAGGAAGGGAAGGGGTGTGTGAGCGCGTGGGGAAGAGACTGAAGTAAGCAAAGGCCAAGTCCTCAGGAACCTCGGCAGTGTGACTAAGGTCGGGTGGGAGGGGGTCATAGAAGGGGAAAAACAAAATGAGGGCTTTATTTTAGCCAGATCTTTGGTAGCCTGCGTGACAGACTGCAAGGAGATGGGGGAGACAGTCGCCTCTGAAGCTGTGGCCGGGAACAAAGGTAGTGCTGACCACTCCCCACCCCCGCGTACACCCACACACGGCC
>NW_006787698.1:4212054-4227021 GCF_000442215.2 Lipotes vexillifer | reverse complement strand
GCGGCGGGGGGCGGCAGGGGGAGGGGTGTTCCCTGGTGTCAGGCCAGGAAGGGCTTTATTTTCCTCAGGTGCCCAAGCCCCGCTAGCCCACCACCTGCCCCCTCCCCCGCCCCAGGCTGGTCCCCGTGAAGCAGGTGGGCACACGGGGCCGAACCGCCTCTCAGCAGCTCCGCAAACCTCCTGACTGACCTGAGCCCCCAGCCCAGGCCCTGGCCCCAGGGCAGCTACGAGAAGGTGATGCACAAGAGGTGCGCCGCACCCCAGCCCCCAATCTGAAGAGGAGGAAGAGTCCCCCCCACCCCCCACCCCCATGTGCCACAGCGATTCCCTCCGCTCCACGGCGGCCCCTCCCCCAGAGGGCAGGGCAGGATCCCTGCTCGCAGAGGCGCCTGGCAGGGCCCCCCCACCAGGCTGGCCCCCTGCTGCCATGGTAACGGCGCCCGCAGAGGCCACAGGACCCAAGCACAATCTGCCAGAGCGCTTGTGGTGACAGGGAAGCAGGCCTCAGGGTGCTGGGTGTAGTTCATTCTAACTCAAGTGGCCCGTGTGCGTGGAGGGAGTTGGTGGGAGGGGGGCGGCGAGAGCACCCAGGGCACGGGGGCTTCAATCTGGCTCCCTGAGGATGCCCTGCTCCACCCGACCTGCTGAATCCAGAGCTGGGGGGGGTCAGGGCCCGTGAACACCCGAGTGTGAGGAGCGCTGGCGCTGAGCAGTGCTCCACTTCCCTGAGAGTCCAGCTGCCGTTAGGATGCCCCCAAGCCCAGGAAGAGGAGAGGCTGCTCAGGGAGGAAAGGCAGCCTGGACACCTGGATGCCAGCCAGGGATGGTGGGAGATGATGGCTCCCCCAACCGAGCCCCACTCACCTCCGCAGGGAGGAAATGAGAGACAGGGACAGCAGAACACTGGTTCTGGGTTTAATGGAGGCTGGGGAAGGTGCTGCACTGCTGCTTAGAGAGGGCCCCCAATCAGCAGGCAGCCTGGGCCCCAGGCGGAGCATTTGCTTTTTGCAACTGAATAGAGGGAGGTGGCAAAACCAGAAACAACTCAAGGCCCTCGTGCCCCCGTCCTGGACCTGGGGGGACACAGGGGGCGGCTCAGCTAACCAGGCCTTCTCTTTGGGACAGGTCACCCCCAGCCCTTGGATCTGGAAGCCCTGCGAGCCTCTCCACCCTGCGCCCTTCTGAAGTCAATTCCTAAAGGGGAGGGGAGTCTGGCAGGGAGCCCCCGGTGGTGAAGAGCCCCCCTCCCAGCCATTTTGGGATCAATAAATACTGTGTGACACGAGCAGGGAGGGGTACCCACTGGTCAGCGGCAGCAGGGAGCGGAGTCTGCGCACTCAGCCACCCTGTCCCGCACCCACCCCGGGGTGGGGGGGCGGGGTGTGTGTGTGTGGCAGGCCTGGCCGTCCACACCCCTCACTCCGTGCGCAGGATGATGTGGATGCCAGAATCCGTGAACACGGGCCCGCTCATCTCCCCTGTCCGCAGTGCAAAGGAGGCGTCTTCAAATGGCTTCTGCATCTGACCTGGGGAAGGAAGCATGAGGGATGGCAGGTGGGGGGTCAAGACCCGGGCTGCAGGCCAGGACCAGGCAGGGCAGGCAGATGGGGCTCCCACCTGCACCCCCGGGCACCCATTTGGACTCATCCGTCACGTGCTTTAGGGCCCGGTCACAGTGGCGAGTGGGGCCCAGCTGAGGGCGGCAGGGCAATTAGGGAGGCCCCGGGAAGGCTGAGGACAGCATTTGAGGGATGAGGGCAGAGCTGCGGTCTCTGCCGCGCACGTAGAGACACGTTCTAGGGATGAACTGGTCTCCCTGTGCCGGTCCCCAGCCCCTGCCACACTGTCTGCCTCCCCTGCCTCCTGGGGCGGGCAGGCGGTCCACAGACTCTTGCTGGCTCCCCGACACCCCCCACGCCACCCTGGGCCCCTCCCCAGTGCTCTGTAGACCCCAGGGATGGAGTGGGAAGGAGGCGGAGGGCTGCTTCCCTCCGCTCCTCCCTTTTCCACAGCCCCAGCTGGAGAGGCCTGAACTCGAGGTTGCTGATCTGACCCCCTCCTCCCCTCACCCCTGGTTTCCCCATCCATGAGGGCGGGGCAGGGGATGCTGGGGGGACATGCCCTGGGGCTCTAAGGGGCCCCAGCCTTACACCTCCAACAGGAGGAGAGGAAAATGGCAGCAAGTACCCACCTTGGTGGGCCCATGACGGGGACAACTGAGCAGAGAGACACACCGATGGACTCCCCACCGCAAGAGAGAATGTCACTGGGGAGAAGGCTGTGCGGCCACGACCCCCCGCAGGGCGGCCTCTGAAGCCTGAGGGAGGGACTTTGCTGCCACCTGGTGGACTCCAAAGGCCCATACGACAGGCGTTACCCCTCCCGATCTCTAGGTGGTGGGCGGGCGCTGGTGGGTCAGAGGGTCCTGCCGGGGTTGGTGGTGCCCATTCCTCGCGCACCTCTGCTGAAGGCACCCAGGTCTCCCCTGGCCTTGGCGGAGCTGCAGTCGCTGAACTGTGAGGCCAGAGATTCAAAGTCCTCTTCTCCCGACTTAATCTTCTGGATGTAGCCTGCGAGGGGGACACACAGGAAGACCTCCCCGTCAGGGGTGGGGCGGGGCAGAGGGCTCCAGCAAGGGCGGCACTCCGCTCAGAAAGCGCCTTTCACGTGCATGCACACCGTGACCCTGTGGTGACCGCAACAGCCAGCTGGTCTCACATCCCATCCCAATACCGCCCGCTGTGTCACTCCCCACCACACACACACTCAGCAACATACAATGAACAGAGCATGGCCTCTTCCTACCCTCACACATACTCTGAGAGAAAATCTACCCCCCCAGGCCCTTCTGGGGAGGACAGCAGAAGACAGGACAGAAGTTAAAAGGGACACTGGGACCCAGGGGTCCCCCAAGAGCCCCAGGGCAGTGGTGGAAGCCCCAGTGGAGAGTTTTCTAGAGGCTTCTAGGAGAAAGGCAGGAGGCCAACTCTGCCACAGGAGACGGCTGGGTCCTCAGCTGTCTCATCTGTCCAAAGTGTGAGGAAGGCCAGGGCCGCTTACTGGGGCATAGTGAAGAGACCCAGGGGCGGCCTAGCCGGGGCTCGGGAAGGGACACGCATCATTCCCACAGACTGCACCCCAGAGACAGTAGGGTGTGTTGGTAGCGCACCAGATTCACCCTCTGTGCAGCCCAAACTGTCCCCATTGGGTACCGATTCTCCCTGGAGGGACAGGGAGGCCGGGCTGATGGGAGGGAAGGAAAAGGATGACTGAGGGGAAGAGTTCCCAGCAGAGGGCGCCAGGGGGCAGCACCGAGCACCTGTGTGACTCTCCCAGACCCTGCGTGTGCGGGGGGTAGGAAAGGGCCGCCAGCCACTCTCCTGAGTCCAGGCAGGAGCCTTTGGAGCAAGAACGCATCCTGTCCTCCCCAGACCACCACTGGACAGCCCCCTGCCTCGAGCCAGGCCTACGTGGCTTCCCTGACAGCCACTCTCCTGGGGGGCATTATCCCTGAGGCCCCTGGGAGACCTGGGACGCACCACCCCCAGCTTAGCGACGGGACACCAGCCCACGCTGGATGTGAGAGGCACCCTGTCACACCCACCGGTGGGTTTCTGAACTCCATGGTGACACCTCTAAATGAGGTGGGACACGCCTGGTACCTGTCTGAGCACCACAGTGACACTGCGGATTAATCTACCTGGTGCTCTGAGGTCCAGACACGCAGCCAGGCATCTGCCTCATGCTCGGCTGGTGCAAACTTCACCTCGGCCCATGGCTCTCCGACTCCTGTAGGATCTCAACGTCACTGGTATCCATCTATCTCCCTGGAACGACGGTGACAGCACACCTATCACTCCCCGCCCACCCCCGTCTCACTGCATGTCACAGCAGCAACTGCGTGTCCCAGTATCTGACCTGCTCGGCTGCTTCCACGGCTGTCCTGGTAACCCCTACCTCCCCCGTGTCCCTGTCACTCTCGTTCTGTCCTGACCGTCCCTTTGCTTCTGAGCCTCAACTGTCAGTCATTTGCCAGCAGGCCACAGTGACCTGCAGCACAGTGCCCGGCACAGACAGACACCTTGACAAATGGCACTTGCCGTCACCATTCTGTTCCCTCTTCCGTGTGGGCTGTGCCAGCCGGTGATGAGGCTGCCCCTACTTCTCTCTGACCTGCCCATCCCTGGTCCTCCTCGCCCGCACCTCGCAGTCTGCGCTGGCCGCCACCGTGACACGCCGCCTGGTCAGGCAGGCTCTCTGTCAGATGCGACACAAGCCCCACCCTCTGTGGACTGCACGCATGCTGCAGTGGCTTCTGCCGTAATGCTCTGCTGTGCGCCCAGCACTGCCCTGGGGCTGCCAGATAGGTGATCCCCCTGTGCCAGACGCATTCACGGGCGACTGCGATCTGAACCGGATGTCACTAGGATACCCCTCCTCTACCTCCTCCTCTCCCTGGATTCTGGTTGCATCCTCAGCCTCACCTGGGCAGCACCAGGATATCTCTTCTCTCTTCTGTCTGGACCTCAGTAACACCAGCCAGGGAATCCTGAGTGCACAGTGCCCCCCCGTGCACCTGCCTGCCTCCAGGTACCTTGGCGGGCACTGCTGCACATGCCCAGCACTTGGGGAGTCGGGCCCAGCCCTGAGCCCTGTACAAGCACCCCCCTGCTGCATCCTCCAGTAGCTGGAGCTGTGGGCACAGTGCCCGGGAACCCCCGAGACTAGGTGGCCTGGCCAAGGTGTGCACACAGTGCATGTGTGCAAGCAACAGCAGCCTAAAGACTGAATAAAAGCCAAGCTTTTGCCCCCCCCCCATAGTTTTTTGGGTTTTTTTTGTTTGTTTGTTTGTTTTGCGGTATGCGGGCCTCTCACTGTTGTGGCCTCTCCCGTTGCGGAGCACAGGCTCCGGACGCGCAGGCTCAGTGGCCATGGCTCATGGGCCAAGCTGCTCCGCAGCATGTGGGATCTTCCTGGACTGGGGCACGAACCTGTGTCCCCTGCATCGGCAGGCGGACTCTCAACCACTGCGCCACCAGGGAAGCCCTGTTTGTTTGTTTTTTGGGGGTTTATTTGGCCAGCCGCATGGCTTGTGGGATCTTAGTTCACTGGGCCCTTGGCAGTGAAAGCGGAGTCCTAACCACTGGAATGCCAAAGAATTCCCATGTCCCCCATAGTTCATAGCACCCAAATCTTCCTCTGACCAGCCAACTCTCTCAGAAAATATTCTGCTTGGATGGGAGCCTGAAACGATTTTGTTTAAAGAAACAACGCTTCCTTCCTGAGCTTCCCTTTCAAAAGCTGACCTTCAGGGGTCTGGCCACAAGTCAAGATGCAAGGCTACATTCAGAACCCCCTGTGTCCCCTCAGCTCAGTCTTACACCCCCCATGGTGTCCCGCCCAGTCTTGCCCCCCACACCCCACACCCACCTCTCAGCCTTTGCTTAACCTTTGTTTAATCGTCTCTTCCCCCGCAAAGCTCATCTGCTGTCCTCTGGTCTCACCCAGGAGTCTCCCTAAGGCCTCACTAGGCGAGGTGCCTCCCTGGGCCCTGCATTTACCCCTTTCCTGTTTGTGCATCTGTTGCCGCCTCACACGGGGAGGACAGGGACCAGGTCGGCCTTGCTCACTGCTGTGTCCCCAGCTCCCCGTGCTGTGCACTGAACAGGTGTTCGCTAACGCTGAAGGAATTCGTGAATAAATGAGACAGAAACAGGTCATGGGGAAGGAGAGAGAGGGATCCACCACTGGGTTCTGTAGACGGAAATGCTGGAATCTCATGCCTTAGTTTTTTGGGTTTTTTTTGTTTGTTTGTTTGTTTTGCGGTATGCGGGCCTCTCACTGTTGTGGCCTCTCCCGTTGCGGAGCACAGGCTCCGGACGCGCAGGCTCAGTGGCCATGGCTCATGGGCCAAGCTGCTCCGCAGCATGTGGGATCTTCCTGGACTGGGGCACGAACCTGTGTCCCCTGCATCGGCAGGCGGACTCTCAACCACTGCGCCACCAGGGAAGCCCTGTTTGTTTGTTTTTTGGGGGTTTATTTGGCCAGCCGCATGGCTTGTGGGATCTTAGTTCACTGGGCCCTTGGCAGTGAAAGCGGAGTCCTAACCACTGGAATGCCAAAGAATTCCCATGTCCCCCATAGTTCATAGCACCCAAATCTTCCTCTGACCAGCCAACTCTCTCAGAAAATATTCTGCTTGGATGGGAGCCTGAAACGATTTTGTTTAAAGAAACAACGCTTCCTTCCTGAGCTTCCCTTTCAAAAGCTGACCTTCAGGGGTCTGGCCACAAGTCAAGATGCAAGGCTACATTCAGAACCCCCTGTGTCCCCTCAGCTCAGTCTTACACCCCCCATGGTGTCCCGCCCAGTCTTGCCCCCCACACCCCACACCCACCTCTCAGCCTTTGCTTAACCTTTGTTTAATCGTCTCTTCCCCCGCAAAGCTCATCTGCTGTCCTCTGGTCTCACCCAGGAGTCTCCCTAAGGCCTCACTAGGCGAGGTGCCTCCCTGGGCCCTGCATTTACCCCTTTCCTGTTTGTGCATCTGTTGCCGCCTCACACGGGGAGGACAGGGACCAGGTCGGCCTTGCTCACTGCTGTGTCCCCAGCTCCCCGTGCTGTGCACTGAACAGGTGTTCGCTAACGCTGAAGGAATTCGTGAATAAATGAGACAGAAACAGGTCATGGGGAAGGAGAGAGAGGGATCCACCACTGGGTTCTGTAGACGGAAATGCTGGAATCTCATGCCTTTTTTCTGTGAACCTCAGGCTCAAATGCTACAGAGGAGGCAAGAAAGGAAGTGCAAACCAGACACCCTGGGCTGTTCTCAGCAATGCCCTGCCTCACCCGACCGGCAACACCCCCTACCCAGACAGCGTCCATCTAACCCTCAACCAACGGGGCAGCTGCGGCAGAGCAGGGTAGATTGTGGACCCCAACTACTGTGTTCGGATCCCAGCTCTACCGATCCTGAGCTCTGCAACCCTGGTACGTGACTTCGTCTCTTGGAGCTTCACTTGCCTGGTCTGTAAAATGGGCTAATTATCAGCTCTGACCTTGGAGGGCTGCTGTGAAGGGTAAAGGAATTACTGCCAGAACAAGTGCCTGGTGCAGAGTGAGCCCCTGACAATTACTAGCTGTCAGTCCGTAAATAATACGGGTTGAATGTTTATGTCTCTCCAGAATTCATATATTGAAACCCTAACCCTCCAATGTGATATTTGGACATAGGGCCTTTGCCGAAGTAATTAAGGTTGAGTCATAAGGGAGGGGCCCTGATCTGACAGGATTAGTGTCCTTTTAAGAAGAGACACCAAAAAGCTCTCTCTCTCTTTCCCCACTGCATGCACTGAGGTAAGGCCTTGTGAGCACACAAAAGGTGGCCGTCTGCAAGCCAAGGAGAGAGGCCTCAGAAGAAAACAAACCTGTTGACACCTTAATCTTGGACTTCCAGCCTCCAGAACTGTGAGAAATAAATGTCTGTGTTTAAGCCACCCAGCCTATGGTATTCTGTCATAGCAGCCTGAGCTGCACCATAATTATTTCAGGGAAAGTGAGTGAACAAACGGACTGGTCTCTGACTCTAAAAAGGTTTAGATGGGACCTCCCTGGAGGTTCAGTGGTTAAGACTGTGCACTTCCAATGCAGGGTGCGTGGGTTCTACCCCTGGTCGGGGAACTAAGATCCCACATGCTGCACAGCACAGCCAGAAAAAATAAAAAGGTTTAGAGACAAACTAGGGAAGGGGCCTGGACAGGGAAAAAGGTGACAGAATTAGGCCTGCCTTCCTTCAAGGCACAAATCCCAGCAGGGGGTGCCTAGAGAGGCCAGAGACCCAGCCTGAAACCAGCAGCCTAGAAGAGAGCCACCCACCTTGGGTGGGGACACTGGGCCAAAGGTGCTCACTGACCCTCAGGCCCTGGGCACAGTTACATGTAGGGGGACTGCTGCTCACATCAGGGCCTCCCTGGGACCCTCAGGCCCTGGGCATGTGAGGATGGAGGGATGGGAGTAGGCAGGGAGGGCTTCTCCATGGCCTGGCTTCCTTACACAAGGACACTGGCAATGACGGGCAGCCGGTCCCCAGATCCCTGACAAGCCTGTGGCCGCAGCCCAGCAGCTGCAGAGGAGCCAGCACTGGGAAAAGGAGCCTCAGCAGAAAATGTGGACACACTGCCGGCAGCCTGTCCCCTCGGGGCAACTGGGGAGCACAGGACCTAAAAGCGAACTGACAGACCCAGGCTGCCAGCTGCAGAGTGTGCCGCCCAAATCCTGGTCTCTTTATCACCTGGAACAAGCCCATGACGAGAACAGGAGAGGGGGGAACAACATCCACTTTCACGAAAGAGAAAACCAAGCCCAGGCGCCCAAAGCTGGCTGATGTGGCACACGAGTGTTTGGTTACCGAGTGCACCATGGCCCGGGCCATCTCACTGCACCCTCGTAATGACCCTCGAGGGGGCCTGCCTCAGCCCCATCTCAGGACACTGAATAAAACCACAGGCCAAGGTCATTGGAGGGTCTGCACGCTAAACCCACCAGGCCTCCCACGTCCTGGCCCAGAGCTCCACCCATGGGCCATGGGGAAGCAGCAGGGAGCTCTTGGTAGGCGGAAGCCTTGTCCAGACCATGGTGCCCACCACACACTCCTAAATGACTGGGGTCGAGGCTCTGCTGTGTAGACAGGAAGCGTCCGACACTGAGCCCATTGCTCTGCTGAGCATTCAGCTGCTGGCTGGCCCTTGGATCTTCATGGCCACCCTGTCCCCATCCTACAGATGAGGCAACTGAGGCTCCGAGAGTAAAGACACTTGCTTGAAGCTACACCGCTGGCACCGAGATCCATCTCTGTGTGACTCCAGGGCTGGGCCACACTGGTTCTGACCTTACCCCACCCCTGCCCCTCTAATCCATCACCCCATCCTCCCGATTCTGCCTCCTAAATCTCTCTAGAATCTACTCTACCTGCTTCCTACCTGCCCCAAGTTCAAGTCACAGTGTTTCTAGTTGAAATTCCTCCCACAGCTTCCACCAGGCCCTCTGGCACAGGCAGGCATGTCGGACCCCTGCTAACACTCCCGAGTGTGCACTGACTTAAGGCTAGGTCCCAGGGCCCAGCTGCTTACTGGGCACACCCCCAGACACCCCTTCCCAAGACCCAGGCTGACCTCAGCACCCCCAGGCTCCCACTGCAGTGTGAGCCCCACGAGACACATCCCTGTCCATTCTAGAGATGGGTTGGGGGGCATCCTCACCTGCCACTCCCAGGCAGTCCCCAGGGCCCAACAGCTTTCCTTCCACGTGATGCTCAGATATCCCCACATCCACCTGCCATCTCTGGCCAGGACTGTCGCAAGGGATTCTGTCTCTGGCCTGCTGCTCTGCTGAATCCCGGTCCTGTCACGGTTGCCTTGTCAACATCCCTTCCTCAGACCCTCAGATTTAGTGAGTCCCTCCCCAGACTGTGCCTCTTCCCAACCCCCTCAACCAGTGACGGCACCTCCTCTGCTCAACCTCCAAGTGCCCATCACCTCTCGCTCACTCTCATGCGTTCCGAAGCCTCAGAACAGGGACCCCTCTAGGAGCTAGGAGGACCCAAGAGGTCATCTCGTGATTCCTCTGGGTTTCCTGCCACGTCCTCTTCCCCTGGGGCAGCCAGACCCCGCTCATTGCTCACAGCTCACCGCTGGTCCAGCCGGCCTGGGCCCTGGGCCTTCTGGCTTTCTTGGTCCGTCACGCTCCAGCCACACGGCTCTTTCCTAAAAGCCAGTGCCACAGGGCCCCCTCCCAGTCACACGTGGCCATGTTTCCTGCGGTCTCTGGGAAAGGACCCGAACTCTTGGCCTCACTCTGGGCCGTCCCCCACCTGGCTGGGACCTGCCCTCGAGGGGTCTCATCCCTCTTCAGTCCCCTGCACAGCCTTCCCCCGAGTCCTACCTACAGCCCAGCCACAGGCCTTCACTTCTGCCGCTTCCTCTGCCAGGGATCCTTCTCGCTTCCTCCTGATTCAGGAAACCAGGCTGCGAGCACTGCCGTGGGCCAGGCTTTGTGTTGGGCGGCAGGAATACAGTGGGGAAAGAGACAGATCCAGTCCCTGCCCTCACGGAGCTCAGGAGGTGAGCTCTTTGAATCTGCCTTCAAGATTCTGTGCAAGAACTTGGCTCTGCTCTACAAGGCTGGGAGGTAGGAGGCTAAGAGGTGCCATTTATCAGGTGCCAGACACTGTATGGGGGGTGTAGGTGTGGGTAGAGGTGTGTTTAAGTAATATCCCACGGGCCAGGGACTTCCCTGGTGGCTCAGTGGTTAAGAATCCACCTGCCAATGCAGGGGACACAGGTTTGATCCCTGGTCCGGGAAGATCCCACACGCCACAGAGCAACTAAGCCCGTGCACCACAACTACTGAGCCCGTGTGCCACAACTACTGAAGTCCGCGCACCTAGAGCCTGTGCTCTGCAACAAGAGAAGCCACCACAATGAGAAGCCCGCGCACCGCAACAAAGAGTAGCCTCCGCTCGCTGCAACTAGAGAAAGCCCATGCGCAGCAATGAAGACCCAACGCAACCAGAAATAAATAAATTAATTAATTAAATAAAATAAAATCCCACCGGCCAAGTACCAGACCAGTGATGTCATAGCAAAACAACAGCCAATATGGACTGATTATGCCAGGGCTGTGCTAATAACAACCATCATAATAGCCACCAGCAATTACAGAACATTTACTAGATGCCAAGGCTGTTATTCATGCTTTACTGCATTAGGTCAGAGTCTTCTCAAGTACCCTATGCAGTGGGTCCTATTATCATAACACTAATTTTACAAGTGAAAAGATTGAGGCTCTGAGATGTTAAGTAACATGCTCAAGGTCACACAGCCAGGACCTGGCAGAGCTGGATGGGCACTCAGGCTATTTGGGCATGGGAGAGAGATGGGTTATGTGGGATTGGAGGGCCCAGGAGGGGTCTGGGATCTCTGGTGAGAGAGGCTGAGTGGATGATGAAACCACACGTGTGATCCAGACCAGCACTGTCCAACAGAACTTCCTGCAAGGATGGAAACATTCTCTATCTGTGCTGTCCGAGATGGCAGCCACTAGCCACATATGGCTACTGAACAGTGTGCCCAGTGTGACTGAGGACCCAATCTTTAATATTACTTAAATTTAATTAATTTAAGTGGAAATAACCACATGTAGGTGGTGGTGGCCACACTGGACAGCTCTAGACCAGGGTGCTGTAAACTATGTGCCACGAGTCAAATCCTGCTGTTTTTGTAAATAAAGTTTTATTGGCACATAGCCACACCCATCTGTTTACATATCATCTATGGCTGCTATGGAGTTACCAAGCAGAGCTGACAGAGACTGTATGGCCCACAAAACCTAAAATATTTACCATCTGGCCTTTTCAGAAAAAGTTTGCCTACCGACTGCTGCTCTAGACTGTGGAGGAAACACAGAACAGAACGAGGAACAGCCTCCTCCTTCAGGGCAGAGTTAATTCACCGACTCTACCTTTCCAACCTGCCTCCTGACCCATCCATACATATGCTCCAGGACCCTGCTTGATGATACTACTATCAAGGATAGCTCCCACTGAACAAGGACCCACTGTGTGCCATGCACTTTCTCATCTCACTGAGCTTTCACGATGGCCCTTGGAGGCAGGTATATGATGATGCCCATTTTACAGAGGTGAAAACTGAGTCTCAAGGAAGCAACGTGAATGTCCCAAAGTCAAGGAGCTTATAGTGGCATGGCTACCATCTGAACCCAGGTCTGCCAGCCCCAAGGTTGGGTGCTCCCCACCTACCCTGGCTCACCCTCAAATACCAGCTGGAGAGGAAAAGGAGAGGCAGCCGTGAGAGGCAGGCTTGAGGAACTTCCAGGTCTGTCAAGGCCACAGCTGACAGCTGAGCAAGCTGGGGTAGAGGGTCTGGCATGATTTCTACAAGGCCCAGTCTGGCCCCTGGGGAGAGGGACCTGCCCCCCCACCCCCACCGCCCCCAGACCCTGTCTCCACCTCTGCTCACCATTGATCAGCTCCAGAGCCTCCTCCTTGGTCCGGGTGATCTTCTCCTGCCGCCAGGACGAGGGCCGCCGTGACTGGCTGTGCTTGACCAGCAGGTGTGAGCAGCGGACCCTGGCGGGCTCGCCTTGTCCATTTTTGCCGCCGCCAGTGCTATTGCCACTCGGCCGCTCCCACTGGCTGGCGTTAGTGATGTGATTAAAGTAGTACACCCGGCCTGGAAGAGGGGGGAGTGGAATTCAGCTGGGACCTGCTCAGAGGACAACACCACCGTGAGGCCGTGATAAGGGACTGGCCAATGAGATGCCTCCATTCAGCCAACCCACTGCTGTCCACCAGTGCCACCAGGCCTTAGCGAGCTAACATTCTAGGTGGGGGCAGACAGACACCAAACAAGCAATAAGACCACGTTATAACTTCAGTCATTCATAACTTTAAGGGGGAAAATAACCCCAGGTGAGGAAGAAAGGTTCCAAGCGTGCACTCAGCAGCCAGACTGCCCGTTCAAATCTGCCACTCTGCCACTCACTCACTGTATGATCAACCTTCCCTGGGCCTCGGTTTTCTCACCTGTAAAATGGAGATAACGGCAATACCTGCCTGAAGGGTTGCTGTAAGGGCTGTATGAGTTCATATCTGTAACGTCCGTAGGATAGCACCTGGCACACATTAGGAGTGTGGCAGCAACTGTTATGTGCATTTTATAGACCACAGAACTAAGCAACATTTCCTGGGTGTTTACTCTGCTCCAGGCGCATATGGGCGAGGCAGGAACTATACCCATGTGCGCCAGATACAAAAGCTCTGCTCTTTTCCCCTACCCAGTGTACTCTGCTGCAGAACTGGGGGGCCAGCATTACTGGGGCCAGATGTTACCCAGAGACTAAGGAGCATAGAGTGAGGGCCGCAAACAAGAAGCTTGAAGTAGGACCCAGTAGAGATAGGGTGTCACTCCAGGGGTGGAGAGTTTGCCTGGGTTACGTGGAGGACTTGTGCCCACCAATGTGAAGGGAGGGATGTCACCCACGGGGAACACTGTTAGGGTTGAACTGGGAAGAAATGGAGGGAGTGGGGGCCCAGAATTGGGCAGAGCATCAGCTTTATGCTGCAGGTCACAGCCACAGGCCAGGGCTGCAGCAGGGTGGGTGACAGCTGAGCCACTGACTGCCTCTAAAATCTTGGCAGTGGGCTCCATCTCCCTGAACCTCAGTTTTCTCATCTGAAAAGTGGGGGTGAGGTGAGAGAATAAGGACATCAAACCTCATGGGGTTAATGTGGAGAGTTGATGATGTATGCAAAGTGCTCACCAGAGCTCCTGGTGTTCAATAAATCGGAATTCTTACTGCGACAGTGATTACTGTGAGCTCTGGTCCAGCGGAGTGAAACACTGGACCTCAGTGTATCTCAGTGGTTTGCAGTAACAAGGGCAGGGGGCTGTGGAGTCAGACTGACTGGATTCTAACCCAGCCCCCACCCCCTGAAATGAATGACCTTGAGCGAGTTCCTTCAGTTTTCTGGCCTCAGTTTCCTGACCTGCAAAATGGGAGTAATAACTACCTACCTTCCAGAATTGCAGCCATTCAGAGAAAGAAAACACCTAAAACGCTTGGCACAGTGCTTGGCACTGAGATAAACGTGCCCTATTATTGACATTATTATTGGGGGAAAAGCCTTAAATCGGATCCCGGAGCACCGGGGGATGTTCTCAGGCAGAATACCACCGGGCGGATATCGCAAACTCAGAATTAGGTATGGATGGCAGTAGGCATGTGAGCAGGAGAAGGTTGTGGACCCGAGGCCGAGCAACCCTGGGGCCCCACCCTGAGCATGGGGTTGGGGTGTCCTCCCCCAGGGGTGCCCCATGGGCCCAGCGGGGTGCAAAGACCTTCTCCCCGGACGTCAAGTGCATTAGGCCGAAAGGTAGGTGTCAGATCGGCAGGGCCAGGGCCATCGTCTGAGGGAGTGCCGAGGGATCACCGTCCCCCTATCACCCCGGCAGTGCGAGGGGCCTCTCCGGACCCGCCCCTTGCCTCAGTTTCCTCAGGGTTCCCCACTCCTCAGGCTCGCAGCCCCCACGGGGTGAGCCGGGCCGTCACCCTGGGACGACGCGGAGGAGCCAAGACTCCACGGTAATCGAGCGGCGGCGCCGCGCCCGAGGGGCGAGCTCGAGCCCTGCTTCCGCGGGCCCTCGCGGCCCCGCCCCAGCCCCGACCCCCACGGCACCTGAGCTGCGGCTCATGCGCTTCTCCCAGCCGGGCGGCAGCTTCTCCTCGTCCGCCATCTTCCCTCCTGCCGCAGAGCCCGCTCCGCCTCCGCCGCACCGCCTCTGCCGCCCGCGCCTGCCCACCGCCGCTGCCGATTGGCTGGTCCCGCCCCGCACCGGGGTCTAGCGACGACACTCATTGGACACCCCAACTGTCCGGACGGGCTCTCTGGCTTCCTATTGAGCAGAAGCGGGGGTGGGCGGGACCCTCTACGGTTTCACCTGGGCCCCGCCCCCGGTCGGCCTCACCCAGGCCCCGCCCTCCTCCTTTCCTCGGCCCCTAAGTGGTGGGAAAGGGACACGAGCCCTCCTTGTCAACGCCCTTTGCCGAGCTTCAAAGAAGTCCTCACCTCTCCTTTGCGTCCTTCGCCGCAGAGCTCATCCGATTGGCTACTGCAGCAGCAATTCCCGCCTTCCTAAGCCGTACCCGGAGGGCCTCAGCTCCCCGTGCGGAAGTGTCTGGTTTGTATGGAGGTAACTGCAGCAGAGAAGGTTCTTGGCAGAGGCTGCGCTGCCTTTGCTGTTGCCATAGCAACGCAGTTACCTTGGTGATGAACAGCTAGGAACCCAGAAGCCTAAATTTGGCTCCTGCATCCTCCCTCTTCCCACCTGTTTCCTCCAGATGTCCAAAGCTAGCCCACCTCCTTTTAATTTTTTGTGCAAGTCTCTTTCC
>NW_006787698.1:4206512-4211944 GCF_000442215.2 Lipotes vexillifer | reverse complement strand
TTTCCCTATGCTACTGACCCATGACCCAAACACCTTACACTTCCGTTGGAGTCTACTTTACTTCACCTATTTCCTCCCAGTCTGGCTTCTGCCTCCGTCCTGGGTGACTAGTGGGTGTTGGCATTGCCATTCAGATGGGACAACATGGGAGGCGCGGGTGGGAGGATGATGAGCTCAGTTTGAGTCAATTTATTTTTTTAATTTATTTTTTATTTAAGTATAGTTGAATGAGTCAATTTAAAATTAAGTCTGTGGCACTCATGGGACACTGAGAAGGTGGTTGGAGACCTAGCGCTGGAGATAGACATGGGAGTCAAGACACCAACAGGGAAGAGTTCAACTACAGTTCATTTATAGCACAGACCCTTCCATAACTGTTAAAAAGAATGAGGTGTAATGACATGAAACACAGGGAAACATGTCTATGACAAATTATAGAGGCAGGATGGGAGTTGAAGGTTAAGAGCACTCAGGAGCCAGATTGCTTTACGTTCAAAGCCTGGCTCTACCATTTGCTATGACCTTGAACAAATTACTTAACTTGTGCACTTCAGCTTCTCCATCTTCAAAATGAGGGTAAGAAAAATATATATCTCATAAATACCTTTGATGTAAAGATTAAATGAATTAATCTATATAAAGCACTCAAAAACAATGTCTGGTCCATAGCAAGGATATGTGTTGCTGGGTGAAAAAAAAAAAGCAAGTCACAGTTCAGTGTGGCAATTATAGTATGTATGAAAGCATAACAAAACCAAAAAAAAAAATCAACAAAAAATAATTTAATTATGTGTATTATTAGAGTATGTATAATTATCTCAATTGTGTAAAAACTATAGTTTTATATCACAGAAAATTTCTGGATTTATTCAAATATGTTAATGACTAACACTGGTGATTCAGGTGAAGGAAGAAATGGGAATAATACTTTTTAAAAGATAATTTTAGACTTAGGGCAGAGCTGCAAAAGTAGTATAGTTTTCAATGTCCTTCACCCAGCCTTCCCTTATATTAGCATCTTACATAATAGAACAGAGGCTCTCAACTAGGGGTGATTTTGTTCCCCAAGGGACATTTGGCAATGTTTTAAGACATTTTTGATTGTCACAAATGGAGGAAAGGAGATGCTACTCGCATTTAGTGGGTAGAGGCTGAGTATGTTACTGAACATCCTACAATGCACAAAGAATTATCCACCCAAAATGTCAACAGTGCCAAAACTTGAGAAATTCTGCCACAGAATAATGATCAAAACTAAGAAATCAACATTGGTACAATACTATTAACTAAACTAGACTTTAAAAGAATTTCCCCAGTTTCCCCACCAATATCCTTTTTATGTTCCAGGATCTACATTGTCATGTCTCCTTAGTCTCCTCCAATATATGTCAATTTCTAGGTCCTTCCTTGTCTTTCATGCTCTTGATACTTTTGTAGAGTAGAATGTCTCTCATTCTGATGTTTGGTCATGATCGGGTTTGTCAGGTATTTTTTCATGATTAGGTTGAGGTTATGCATTATTGGGAGCGATACCACAGAGATGATATGCCCTTCTCAGTGCATCATACTGGGTGATCAATGATGTTGCAATGTATTACTGGTAGTATTAGGGTTTCAACTGCTGCATAACAAATTACCCTGCAATTTAGTGGATTAACATTTGCCATCTCAGTTTCCAGTACAGTTTAGCTGGTGTCAGCAAGGGTGTCTGTGGTCTTATCTGAAGGCTTAACTGGAAAGGATCTGCTTCCAAGCTCCCTCCTATGGTTGCTAGCACGATTCAGTAGCTAACAGGATACTGGACTGAGGACCACAAGTTCTTCACTGGCTACTGGCTGGGGGCCAGTAAGGCAGCTCACAACCTGGCATCTGGCTTTCATTAATGAGCAAGAGAGCAAGCAAGATAGAAACCAGTCTCTTCACAACCCAATCTCAGAAGTGATATACCATCACTTATGCCATATTCTGTTTGTCAGAAGTTAGATCTACCCTATACTCAAGAGGAGAGGATCACACAAGGGTATGAATACATGAGATCATTAGGGGACATATTAGAAGCTGCCTCTCAGTTGCGACGTTTTTGATCACTTGGTTAGGGCAGTATCTGAACTATTTTCCCCTTTGTAATGAATAACTACTTTTGGGAGAGATACTTTTGAGACTGTGCAAATATCCTGCTTCTGCTTAAACTTTTGCCCACCAATTTTAGCATCTGTTAATGTATCTTGCCTACAGCAATTATTACTACAGTGATGCAAGGGTGGGTGATTTCTTATTTCTCTCTTTCCTTCTACAACTAACAGAAATCCTTTTGTAATGAAGAGCTGGCCCTTCTCCCCCACTCATTTACATATTCAGTTATTTATTTATATGAGCATGGGCTCAAGGACATTTAATTCTTTGGGTTATAATCCAATACTACCGTTATTTTGTTGCTCAACTTGTTCCAAATTTGGCCACTGAGAGCTTTTTCACAGGTTGGCCTCTGTGCCCTTTCAACATGCTTCCGTCCTTTTTATTTGAGTACTTCTTACCTTCTGGTACACAAATTTTGGGGGTTTGTTTTTTAAGCAGACAGGTAAGGAGGATACTGACCTATAAGAGCAGGGGTACCAGAAAACAGAGATTTCTAACTTGTCAGGAGGAAGTGGAGTCCTAGGGAGAGGAGGGAAGCCAAGGGAGCAGGCAGGGAGGTGGCCAATGGAGACCAAGGTGAGACCATCACCCCAGGCAGCCGGCAGGTCTGCATCCCAAGAAGCTTGGTGGCAAAAGGCAGGCAGAAGCCTGGGTGGAGCAGTGGGCTAGACTTGAACGTGGTTATGTCCTGAGGAGGATCAGCCAAGTCAATACACAGAGAGGGGAGAAGGGATGGAGCAAGGTTCTAGGTGAAACTCTCAAAGCAGCTCCAGAATGTGGCTCTGGGAAAGGACAGGGCCAAGGTTGACCCCAGGATCTGTGGCCAGGGGAACAGAAATGGAGTGTTTGGGGTCCTGTCTACTCAAACCTGAGGGAAGAAGGCAGGAGACAGCTAATAATGCCAGGCATCCTGCTGTGTTTTTTTTTTTTTGTGGTACGCGGGCCTCTCACTGTTGTGGCCTCTCCCGTTGCCGAGCACAGGCTCCGGAAGCGCAGGCTCAGCGGCCATGGCTCACGGGCCCAGCTGCTCCGCGGCATGTGGGATCTTCCCAGACCGGGGCACGACCCCGTGTCCCCTGCATCGGCAGGCGGATTCTCAACCACCGCGCCACCAGGGAAGCCCCATCCTGCTGTTTTAACTCCATTATCTCATCATTATCCATTATCTCATCATTATCCATTATCATCTCATCATTATCTCATGGAAACGTGATTGTCATCATGGTTCCCCTTTTTAGAGGATCAGAGAGGCTGACTCCTCCAAATTCCACTGCTAATGATCAAAATTCAAAGCCAGTTGGTCTGACTGTTGAGGCTGGGTTCTTCTTATAGCCTATGCCACAGTGTTTCACTCTGTCCACAAGGATTTCATAAGTGCTAAGAACTGTGGCTGCTTAATCATGCTTTATCTCATCTCCACTTCACAACACACCACTGAAGTAAACACTGTCGGTTCCAGTTTGGATAATGAAATGAAGGTTAAGGGAGATCAAGTAACTTGCCCAGGGTCACAGTTGGTGGCAGAGCTGGGATTCCACCCAGTCTCTCTGAATCTAAACCTGTATTCCTAACTACTACATCTACTGTCCTTACCCAGAGGTTCCTTGGTCTACTAGGGTGACAATAATCCCAGGATCTCTTGACTTTCAGAGACACATGGCTAGCCCCAGAGCTCTGGTCTTCCATTCAGGCTCCCAGTCTACTGGCTCCCTCATTGATCCAATCTTGAACTCTTATTGAGCAGCTGGGTACTGAGAATATAGTGACGACCAGATGCCAACCCTCCCCTCAAGAGATAGCCCTCACTCAAAGATGACAACAGTGAATGAAGCAGCCTCTAAGTTTTTATTAACATGAGTTTTCAAACACAAGCATCCATATTAGTGTGGGGGGTGAGGGTGGGGGAAGAGGGAAGGACAAGGAGGAGGAATTCTGCCCTATTGGTAATAAAGCTCCAGGTTCATCCCATCGTGGATTTCATCTGAAGTACAGGTGTTAAGGAATCCTCACTGTGGGCTCCATCCCCACCCCTCCCATCTGTCACAGTTGGGTCAGGGTGGCCACATTTTAATTTGAAAAGAATCCAAACTTTTTAAAAAGTTCATGTTCCTTTTGCACAACAAACATGTCCGAGTCTCCCTCCACTCTGACCTCCCGTACCCAACTCAAGTGGAGCTCAGTAATAAATACTTTGACTGAAAAGTGTCAAAGTCTTACAAGCCAAGTCAAATCAAAACATTTCACCAACCACCCTCCTCCTCCAACAAAATAATTACATGGCTCCCATTTTCTAAATACTTAGCATGTGCCACATATTAAGTTAAACACATTATGTGCATAATCTCATATAGACTCCAGTATTGAACAAAGAGAACCAAGTCCGGGTATGGAGACCCTTCCTCAAGAAGTCAAAGGATACAGTCCCCCAGAGATACGTGGTCCTTAAAAATCGTGTACCTGCGGGATAAAAACTTTTCAGGAAAAAGCCTAAGGAGGCTCTTCAAGCCTTGGAGGCAAGCTGAGGAGGTTCTGCCTAAGCAAAGGGCTGGCTGCAGCCCTCCCCCAACCAAAAACTTCTGGCCTGCTCCTGTCCAGCCCCCAGCTCTACCCCTGTACTCACCACTTCTTCAATACGATCTTGTTCCAACGGGTGCCAGTTTGGGCTGCAATCAGCTTCTTAAGGTCTCCGATGGTGTCATCAGTACTGGGCGCAGAGGAATTAAGGAAAATGGAAGGGGGAGATAGAACGCGACGAGGACATTTCCAGTAGTGAATGCGCTCTGCCAGGACTCCATTTCCACCCCTGCCCCCGGGTTTAACTAAAATCACCCTACAACATAGACTGAGTTGCCTGCCTCATTCATGTCAAGCACCCTCCGGAAGCCACCGCCTCTCGGCCGCCAGTGGATACTTGCATTTAACGCGGACCTTCTTCCCCAGACGGTCGTTGCAAACAACCTCGATCATCCTGGCTGGAGCTACACAGGGCGGGGACAGAGGCAAAAGAATCAGGACTTCAGGATGGAGCTACACAGAGCGGGGACAGAAGCAAAAGAATCAGGACTTCAGGGGTCCCTCAGGCCCCAAGGCACCCGGTTATTGAGACTTAATGTTCACGCCCCCCTCAATCCCCCAGATCGCAGTCTTCCTGGGCCCCAAGTCCCAGGACCTCGGACCCCACGGCGACCGCGGACCCCAGGCGGCCGCGCGTCCCACCTCCCCCGTCCCGGCCCAGTCCCATTTCAGGTAGCCTGAAGGCCGAGCCTCGCCTCTCGCAGGCGGGGGGATCCCCCAGG
>NW_006787698.1:4197504-4206425 GCF_000442215.2 Lipotes vexillifer | reverse complement strand
CGGCCCAGTCCCATTTCAGGTAGCCTGAAGGCGGAGCCTCGCCTCTCGCAGGCGGGCGGATCCTCGATGGCCGGGTCCCATCAACTTTCCGCTACTCCGGACCTCTCCACCTGGCCACCTCACCTTGAATCTCCTGGCACCAGCAGACACCACAGCAAGCTCGCTCGAAGGCAGAGGCCCGACCAGCGCTGACGCTAAGAACCGGAAGCGGAAGTGCGCCTCCGAAAGCTCCTCCCTCCGCTCCTCCCAGTGCCTGTCAACACCCCGCGGAGTTCGCAGCCGCGGGCCGGATGTGGGCTTGCGGTTCCCAGGAGCAGCTTTGGGGTCCCGAGCCTGAGTAGAGGGGCACATGTGGACGGAGCGTGGAGCCGAATGAGGGTCCGGGCGGGGGAGGGGCGTGGAGAGTCAGAGGTCATGAACCGGCGCCCAGCCGTTTGGATGCAGTTAGTTGAAGGCTTTTCGCTGTGCCGAGACGCCGTCTGGTGTGGCATCTCGGGGGGCGGGGATGACCTCTTGTTCCTGAGCCTGACGGAGCCTCTAACTGAAACTTTAGGGCTTTGGGGAGCCTGCGTCAAGTCCTGCGGGCATCCCGTCCGCCCCCCTGCCTTAATTCAGGTCTGGGCCTCGGAAGCGTTTTGCTCACCCCTTCCCTCTGCTTATCTCGCCTGCCCCCAGGGACACCTTGGGTGCGGACTGCAGTCAATAAGTGAAGGAGCCTCCTGATCCTGGCCTGGATACCAGCACTTACCAGAATGGAGTTCACGTTGCACGCCTACCTGCAACACTGACGAGGAAGCTGGAAACTGCACAACTGCAAAATCTCCCAGGTCTGTATCTTCAAGGAAGGTCGCTCCCGCCCTACAGGGGGCACTGTGTACCAGTTCCCAACCTTGCCTTTCAGCGCCAAAGCAGCCCCTGAACTGGTCTGGTTCCCCAGAGCTGGTGGGACAGAGAACACCCCTCCCTAAGTCCAACCTGCCAATGGAACTGACTCTTGAACTGTTCCTTCTCAGCAGACAGGATTCTCCTAGTTTGGTGAGCCTAAAAGGATTCACTCTGAAAAGGGGCCACCACTTCTTTTTTTTTTTAATTTTTATTTATTTATTTTTGGCTGTGTTGGGTCTTCGTTGCTGCGCGTGGGCTTTCTCTAGTTGCCCCGAGCAGGGGCTACTCTTCATTGCGGTGCGTGGGCTTCTCACTGTGGTGGCTTCTCTTGTTGTGGAGCACGAGGGCTCTAGGTGCACGGGCTTCAGTAGTTGTGGCACATGGGCTCAGTAGTTGTGGCTCGCGGGCTCTAGAGCGCAGGCTCAGTAGTTGTGGCGCACAGGCTTAGCTGCTCCGCGGCGTGTGGGATCTTCCCGGACCAAGGCTCGAACCCGTATCCCCTGCATTGGCAGGCAGATTCTCAACCACTGCCCCACCAGGCAAGCCACGGGGCCACCACTTCTGATTCACCCAATCCACCTTCTCAAACTAGGATATGAGATTAGGTGGAAAACATGAGATGCTTTCCTGGGGAAAGGGAGGATGCTCTGTGACCCTGTTGGGGCTGTCCTGCCTTAGGGAACTGGCCCAAGGAGTCCCACCCCAAACACTAGACTCAGGGGCCTTCCTGCCTCAGGACTTTGATCCGTTATTTCTCCGACCCCTGCAGAATCCCTCTGAGTGGGCTTGAGAGGGCAGGGAATCTGAATGGAAAGCTTATTCAGATTGGAGACACAGGCTTTGGATCCAGACAGATGAGTCAAAACCCCTTAATATACGGGCTTCCCTGGTGGCACAGTGGTTGAGAGTCCGCCTGCCGATGCAGAGGACGCGGGTTCGTGCCCCGGTCTGGGAAGATCCCACATGCCGCGGAGCGGCTGGGCCCGTGAGCCATGGCCGCTGAGCCTGCGCTTCCGGAGCCTGTGCTCCGCAACGGGAGAGGCCACAACAGTGAGAGGCCCGCATACCGCAAAAAAACAAAAACAAAAACAAAAAAACCCCTTAATATTAAGCTGTATGATCTCAACTCTTCCCCTCTCTGATTCTCATCTGTCTCATCTATGAATGGGGAGAGCAATCCCCACCCTAGGATTGTAGTAAGAATCGGTCTTGGACCAGCCCCTGACAGTGTTCTTGCAGAACAACAGATGGGGCAAGAGGGGGAGATGGGAAGGTCAAGGGTGAGCTTGAGGGGACTAATGTGCCCGAGAAAGTTTGGAAGGAGCACATCTTTGCATTCACATAGAAATACTAGGACACACCAGATGTTGATGGTGTTTACCACTAGACGGTGGAATTGCTGTGTCTCATGTTCCTCTTTTTGGTGCTTTTGGTGTTTTCCCAGATTACCTACAATGGACATATGTTACTTTTGTAATCAGAAAAAAAGGTAAATGTTATTTTTTTAAAACAAGAAGTTCTGTTTTTTCAATGTTTGATTCAAAGATAGCTAGGGAATTCCCTGGCGGTCCAGTGGTTAGGACTCTGCGCTCTCACTGCTGAGGGCCTGGGTTCAATCCATGCCCAGGGAACTAAGATCCCAGAAGCTGTGTGGTGCAGCCAAAAAAAAAAACCCAAATTTTTTTAAAAATTAAAAAGGGGAGCTAAGGCACAGGATGGTGATGCTGAGTTATGGGATGGGGGATATTGGAAAGGGGTGAGGAGTGCTGCTGAAAGGGGAGGAATATAAAGTCTGGAATTGTTGGGGGCTTGGGCTCCATGGGCAGTAGTGGGGATCTAGTAGGGGGCTGCCAGCCCCAACTGGGCTAAGGCATCCTGAGGAAGTGGAGGGGATGGGCAATGGGAAGTCCCAGGACTAGGCGGCTACTGCTGCACAGACTGCCTCCTCCAGAGCCAGGTGGGAGGGGGAAAGGCCTCAGTAGACAGGACACCTCACCTTAGAGACCTCTCTCCACATCCTGGTAAATATCATTCGGCGCTTCCCATGAAGGGACTCAGTGCCTGCCCGTTGAGGGGCCAGGACAGTCCCATCCTCCCGTCTAGGCAGCCAAAGGACCTGCTGTCAGAGCTGCTCTTGTGAGGAGGTAGATGCTTCCCAGGAGGGAGAGTTCTGGGTCAGAACTCAAGGAGCAAGCTGGGCAGGGCCCCTCTGCCCCTTGTTGCCTAAGTTTCTGACCCAGAGGAAGGAGCTTATACTTGGGGGTTACCATCCCTCCACTCCTGTATGCTTGATGGGGAGGAGATGGTTCTTAGGAAACCCCTGTAACTGAGCTGGGGTCAGGGACACCTGCGTTCCGCTGAACTTAAAGGTTCACCAGAGGAGAAATAATCTTAGAGGTGGAGAGAGTTGCTCAGGAGGTCCCTTCTCCCAACATCTCAGCCTGTCAGCAGGCCTTGGAGATGCGGCAGTGTCCAAGGCCGACCTGCCACCCCAGAATTCAGTCTGATACAGGAGGAAGACAAGTAAAGAAGAAGACAAGTGAAGAGGTCCTTGCAATACAGTGTGACACAGGTGCTCTGAAGGGGAAGCCCAAGGCGCTGGGAGCAGAGGAGTCATTGCCCCTGTGTGCTGGCATGGGCTTTCCAGAGGGAATCGGAGAGCACTGTGATAGAGGCCCATGCTCTGGCATCAGAAAAATCTGGGCCTGTGGCCCTGGCAAGCGACTTGACCTCTGTGTGATTCTTTTGGTCTTTTCTTCCACAGTTGTAAAATGGTTGCCAGAGCATGAAGCATTTTTTCTCTGCTCTTGTTTGAGGAAAAATATCAAAGGGGTTGGATTTATTAATAAACATTTGGAACTTTCTTGCACATGGTAAAAATTCAAGCAGTACAAAAGTATTATATACAGCAGCATAAAGTTTCCTCACCCTCCAGACCCCAGGCCCTCCGCAGGGACAATTACAGTTAAAAGTTTTCATTTCATCTCTGTGTCTTCAAACATGTGATACAGAGCCTCCCAAGAAAATGATGAAACCTCTCAGATGTTAATAATGCATTTCAATAGAGATAGGGACTTTGTATTTTCAAGTAACATACAATATTTTAAGTTGTGTCAAAGGGCAGAAATGAATGACTTTGTTTTCATACAGGCCTTTATGTATAAAATGAAACACAACAAATATATATAATATATATATATCTCCAACGAGATCAAACTATATACACTGTTCTCTACACCTTTTGCTTTTAAAAGAAAACAATATCCTAGCGATTATTCCAAACAGCACAGAAAGACCTACCTCATTCTTTCTGACAATTTGAGATCCTAGAAGTGGAATTATTGGGCCCTACAGGGGCTGCAATCTGATATTGCCAAACTGTCTTCAAAGATTTTGCATCAATTCTGCCCCATCTGCGTGGTTGAGAAGGTCTATTTCCTCACACCAAGGCTAGTGTGGGTATTTTCTGGCTTCCTCATCTTAATCTGATAGGTGAATACCACAGTGTTTTACTTTTTATTTAATTATGGATAAGTGAAAGCATACAGATTTTTAAAAGCTTTATTCAGATATAGTTGATATACAAAACTGCACACATTTAACATATACATCTTTTTTTTTCTGTGGTACGCGGGCCTCTCACTGTTGTGGCCTCTCCCGTTGCAGAGCACAGGCTCCGGATGCGCAGGCTCAGCGGCCATGGCTCACGGGCCCAGCCACTGCGCGGCATGTGGGATCTTCGCGGACCGGGGCACGAACCCGTGTCCCCAGCATCGGCAGGCGGACTCTCAACCACTGCGCCACCAGGGAAGCCCTAACATATACATCTTAATGAGTTTGCTTTTTTTTGTGGGGGGTGGGGGCGGGCTGCCCAGTCATGCGGGATCTTAATTCCCCCACCAGGGAACGAACCTGCACCCCCTGCAGTGGAAGCACAGAGTCCTAACCACTGGACCGCCAGGGAAGTCCCAGTTTGCATTTATTTATTTTTTCTTGCGTTATGCGGGCCTCTCACTGTCGTGGCCTCTCCCATTTGCGGAGCACAGGCTCCGGACGCGCAGGCTCAGCGGCCATGGCTCACGGGCCCAGCCGCTCCGCGGCATGTGGGATCTTCCCGAAACGGGGCACGAACCCGCGTCCCCTGCATCGGCAGGCGGACCCTCAAGCACTGCGCCACCAGGGAAGCCCTGCATTTATTTTTAAAACAGTTTTCAACGTCTCCAGTTTCTTCTCTGTGTGTGTATTAAAAACATGTATTGCCAGGGAATTTCCTGGCGGTCCAGTGGTTAGGACTCGGTGCTTTCACTGCCCTGGCCGGGTTCAATCTCTGGTCGAGGAACTAAGATCCTGCAAGCCGCATAGCGCGGCAAAAACAAAACAAAACCAAAACAACAACAAAAAAACCCCAAACCATGTATTGCCATTATAGGCTCTTGGGAGTGTGATTTGGCAAAACCTATTCAGAATTAAACTTCACATGTCCTTTAACCCATCAACCCAACTCCTGGTTATTTATCCTATAGAAATAAAAACATAGGAGGTATATATTACATATGTGTGTGTGTGTGTGTGTGTGTGTGTATACATATACACACATATGCATGTACATACATATATAAAGAGAATGTTTAGCGCCGATATTGTGGTGATAGAACTGGAAGCAACGTGAATACTCATCAATACGGGAATGTTTGAATAAATTTCACTGCCCTTATGAATTGCAACTTTAAAAGTGAGTGATATATTTAGAAAAAAAAGAGTGATGTATATCTGGAGGGAGTGTCAATTCAGGCTCTGTGGAGAACAATTTGGCGCCATCAATAAAAGCGAAAAATTCAACACGCCTTTTAACAAGCTATTTCACTTCTACAAATTTATTCTCGAACTCTCCGCTCTTGGTTCCGCCCTCAATCCCGCCTTTTAGGGCTCGTGACCGCCCCAGCCACGCTTTCCTGGCTTGGTCTAAGCCCCCCACCCCCAGTCTCGTTCCCGCCCTTAACGCCGACCCCGGTGACGAGTCACCGCTCTAGCCACGCCTTCCGGGCGTGGTCCTAGTTCCCCAGGCACGCCCCCCGAGTCTCGTTCCCGCCCTTAACCCCGCCCCCGGGTAGCGTCATCGCCCTAGCCACGCCTTCCGGGCTTGGTCCTAGTCCCTAACCCCACCCTCGGTGCTGCGTTCAGATCCCGTACTGGTCTGGCTCCAGGGCCCAGCCACGTCCCCGCAAGAGGAAAGCCAGAACTCTTAACGGCTACCGGAAGCCACGACCACCTCCCTGCCGGCACCCTCACTTCTCGCCGTCTCTTAGGGGATTCCTAGGCGAGTTACCGAGTCCCTTTCGCCGGAAGCGGAAGTGCGTGTCGGCGGGATCATGGCGACTTTTGCGGACTTGCCGGACTCTGTCCTGTTGGAGATCTTCTCTTACCTCCCGGTTCGGGACAGGATCCGTATCTCCAGGTGCGGCCCCGCCCCGCGCGAGGGAAGGGCCGGGCGGGGGGATGCACCAGGAGATGGACATCTGGTCCCCGCGGGGCCGGGACGTTCTAACGGCGGGTCCCCTTCCCCAGGGTCTGTCACCGCTGGAAGAGGCTGGTGGACGACCGGTGGCTGTGGCGACATGTCGACCTGACGCTCTACACGGTATGCGGGGCTGGCCGGGCAGGTCTGGGCCAACGTCGGGCTGACCCGACCTCGAGGACCACGCCTCCAACCCTGTGTTTCGAGCGAGGCTGTCCCGGGTGCATCCCGGCCGCGTCAATTATTTGCTCCACTGTGACCTCCAGGCCTCAGTTTCCCCACCTCCAGAATGGGTGTTACCAAAGTCGTACAGGGAAAGGGCTTATTGATGAGTTTTCATGGAGAAATCATTTTCCATAGTCAACTTATTTCCAGAATTAATCTCCTGAGTGGTGCAGGCAAACCATTTCCACTTTCTCCCATTTGCATTTTATTTCTTTTTATTATGAACTATTTCAAATATATTGTAGAAATGTACAGAGGATAATATCTGAAACTATTTCCCCCCCTACCTAGATTTAACCTTTTTTAACCTTTGGCCTTATTTACTGCTCATCTTGTGAAACACACATACAAATGTTTATATATACACATATGCATACAACATTTTTAGGTATATTTCTTGCACTTTTGAAACCCTCCTCAGAGGTAATGACTATCATAAAGTGGATTTGTATCCCTTCGCGTTTTTATTTACTTCTTATGTGTGTGCCCATAAGCAATACACAGTATTGTTAACGTATTTCTAAAATTTAGATAATGCTGCTCTACTCTTTGGATAGTTAAATGCTGTTTTACTTATATAACCAGCTTTATTCACACATCGCTTTTTAGAATTATTCTAATCAGCACTTGTAAATCTAATTCATTCCTTTTCACTGCTGTTAAATGAATATACCACAATTTGTTTATCTATTCTCCTGTTGACAGATGGTTAGGTTATTTCCAACTTTCTACTGTTGTGAACAGCTTTATAAGGCAGTGTCTCAGACTTTACTGTGCATATGAATCACCTATGAGGATCTTGTTAAAATGCAGATTCTGATTCAGTGGCCTGGAGTGGGGGCCCCAGATCCCAAATTTCTAACAACTTTCAAGGTGTTACTAATGCTGTTGCTTCTTGTTCCACAAGAATGTCCTTGTGTCTGTCTTCTTGCATCCAGGTACCAGTTACTCTGAAACCTAGAAGTACAATTTCTGAGAGGTAGGATCCTTTATACTTTCTCACTTTCTGGTCTTCATCTGCAATTCCAAAATCAGAAAGCCAGAAAAGTGAAAAGGTTTTTTGTAAGCTTGGCACAAATTCATTTGGTGGCAACACCTGATGTGAACTGGTGTGAGGCTATTAATGTCCTTTTCCTTATCCCACTTGGAATAAAAGTCATGTTATACTGAAAAATATTAATCTGATAACAAGGTGCTGCCCTTGACCCTTCTGGTGGTATTATATATGGTATTTGTACCACATTAATTCTGAATTCTGAAACCCATCTGTCTCCAGGAGTTTTGGATAAGGAATTGTGGCCTTGTATAGAAATTATTTGTATTGAAATCACCTTTAAAAATGGTTATTTTTTCTGTACTAAAAAACTAACACATTATGTAATAATGTAGTTCTTAGTTATTTTTTCTGCCATTTTATTATGAGAAATTTCAAACATATATAAAAGTTGAAAGAATAGTACAGAGAACACGAAGTTGCCCACTATTAGTATTTAACTACATTTGTTTTATGCCGTTGGCCGATCCATCCATCCCTCTTTCCATCCATCAATCCATTTTATTTTTAAAATACACTTCAAAATAAGTTGCAGACAAGAGTCCACTTCATCCCTAAATACTTTAGCATACGTAATAGAGATTAACTAGAACATTTGTTTTGCGTTTCTCTTTTTGAGGTTTAATTTTTAAAAATCACATAAGTCATGAATAATTCTTGTAAAAATGTTGAAGTATAACTCTGTGTGGTGATGGATGTTAACTAGACTTATGTGGTGATCATTTCACAAGATATACAAATATCGAACCATTGTGTGTACCTGAAACTAATATAATATGTCATTATATCTAAATTAAAACACAAAACCATTGAAGTATTGCCACAGGTGAAACTAAGAGCCTTTGACAGTCATCCCCTGGTATCTTCAGCCCTTCCCCAGAGTAACTATTATAAGTGTGGAATATTTCCTTCTATCCCATCTTCTGTGCATTTATACCCTTGGGCCTGTATAAGGGAAGGAAAGTAAAGTGGTTACAAGAGCAAGACTGGCCTTTGGAGTCAGGCTGTGTTGAATCATAGCTGTATTCTTGCAACAAGATTCTGGCCACTGCATTTTTCCAGAGGTACCTGCTATACAGCCAGGTACTGTGTGAGCTTTCTAGTTCAATGCTCATCACTGCACCTGGCAAACAGTAGGTACTCATACAAGTTAGCCATTATGGTTGGAATAATTGTACCCATATAAAATATATAGTATTGTTTCTTTTTTCTTTAACCTTTAAAGTATCATTTTGCCACTCT
>NW_006787698.1:4197086-4197470 GCF_000442215.2 Lipotes vexillifer | reverse complement strand
CTCTTTCCTGCATATTTTGAGGAGTTACCAGGGTTCATATCTCTGGATCTACTTTGTTCTTAGTCACTACCTACATGGCTGTTATCTTATCAGTGGACATTTGGTTTTTGCTGTTAAAACCACGATGTCAGAAACCAATGTTTCTGTAGGGTAAATTCCACAAAAGAGGTCTTACTAGGTCAGGCAGTATGTGCATTTAAACAAACTGAAAAATTAGTTTAAAAAAATAATATGGGGGGGTGGCGCAAAAAAGATATACACAGGATTCAAAAGGTACAAAATAATAAAAATTGGAAAGTAAGGTCTCCCTACTTCTGTCACCCAGGTCACCTTGTTCTTTCCCAGAGAAGCAGCAGATGCTACCCCCCCCCCTTTTTTTTTTTT
>NW_006787698.1:4167040-4197076 GCF_000442215.2 Lipotes vexillifer | reverse complement strand
TCTTTTTTTTTTTGTGGGATCTTAGTTCCCTGACCAGGGATCAAACCTGGGCCCTCGGCAGTGAAAGTGCGGAGTCCTAACCACTGGACCGCCAGGGAATTCCTGCTCCCATGTTCTTAAAAACAAAACAGGTCCCAGTGGGTGTCCACATTTTACATTGCAGTAAAACCCACCAGATCGCATTCCAAAGTATCCAGACCCAGTCCCACCAGCAGGACCTGAGAATTGCTTCTCCACATCCTGGCCAATGTTTGATCTTATGAAACTTAAAGGATTTTCTAATTTTGTCCTTTTACAAGTAAAAGGGATTCAACCTCTGGCTTCGTGGCCATTTAAAATTTTGCCAACGGTCGCTTCTACTCTGTGAGTTCCCTTTTAGTGGGCAATATTTCTAGTGAGTCCCGTACCCTCGGCCCAAACTTGCAGGTCCAAATTTTATCAGGAAGGGCTTCCCTGGTTGCGCAGTGGTTGGGAGTCCGCCTGCCGATGCAGGGGACACAGTTCGTGCCCCGCGGAGCGGCTGGGCCCGTGAGCCACGGCCGCTGGACCTGCGCGTCCGGAGCCTGTACTCCACAGCGGGAGAGGCCGCAGCAGTGAGAGGCCCGCACACTGCAAAAAAAAAAAAAAAAAAATTTTATCAGGAAGATTTGATTCCTCTGTCAAGAGTAGTCAACAGGGGGAAGCGATAAATTAGGAGTTTGGGATTAAAATATACACACTACTGTATATAAAATAGATAACCAACAAGGACCTACTGTATAGCACAGGGAACTATACTAAATATCTTGTAATAACCTAAAATGGAAGACAATGTAAAAAAAGAATATATATATATATTCTGAATCACTTTGCTGTACAGTGAAACTAACCCAAGATAGTAAATCAACTATATTTCAATAAAAAATTTTTAAAAAGAATTTAGGAATAAAAGGATTAGGGATACCAAGAACCCAACAGAAAAGGTGTAACTGAGAGGTAGCAAAATATCCTCTTGCTTGTCATGGATCTTGCTAATAAAAAAGTCATATTTACCAAAAAAAACTCGTCAACAGATTTAATGGTATGCAATTTCTTTTTAATTTTATTTATTTATTTATTTATGGTTGCGTTGGGTCTTCGTTGTAGTTGTGGAGAGCGGGGGCTACTCTTCGTTGTGGTGCGTGGGCTTCTTATTGCGGTGGCTTCTCTTGTTGCAGAGCATGGGCTCTAGGTATGCAGGCTTCAGTAGTTGTGGCACGCAGGCTCAGTGTGGCTTGTGAGCTCTAGAGTGTAGGCTCAGTGGTTGTGGCGCACAGGCTTAGTTGCTCTGCGGCATGTGGGATCTTCCCGGACCAGGGCTCGAACCCTTGTCCCCTGCATTGGCAGGCGGATTCTTAACCACTGCGCCACCAGGGAAGTCCCTACAATTTCTTTTTTCTGTCCTCTTTTTTTTTAAGCTAAAATATACATATAATGAAATGCACAGGGTACCAGTTAGTTATAGTTTGTTTGTTTGTTTCTTTGTTTTCTACTAAGTCTAACTTCCCAGGGTTAATTTTTGCAGCTTTCACTATTACCAAGCTGTGATTTTTATTTTTTTCTTTTAACCTAGATCTAATTTACCCTCTCTTGTTGCAGAGCACGGGCTCTAGGCATGCAGGCTTCAGTAGTTGTGGCATGCAGGTTCAGTGTGGCTTGTGAGCTCTAGAGTGTAGGCTCAGTGGTTGTGGCGCACAGGCTTAGTTGCTCTGCGGCATGTGGGATCTTCCCGGACCAGGGCTCGAACCCTTGTCCCCTGCATTGGCAGGCGGATTCTTAACCACTGCGCCACCAGGGAAGTCCCTACAATTTCTTTTTTCTGTCCTCTTTTTTTTTAAGCTAAAATATACATATAATGAAATGCACAGGGTACCAGTTAGTTATAGTTTGTTTGTTTGTTTCTTTGTTTTCTACTAAGTCTAACTTCCCAGGGTTAATTTTTGCAGCTTTCACTATTACCAAGCTGTGATTTTTATTTTTTTCTTTTAACCTAGATCTAATTTACCCTGGGCAGTTTTAGCCTTTTTCAGTTTTATTTTGTATTGCTTATTTCTATGAGGAGGTAGTCATTAAGAAAGGGATGAAAATATTGCCAGGTGGATTCACTTTCTTGCTTACTGCAGAAGATAATGAGAATCCACTCTCTTGCTAGAGACAGATCTGTTATGGTCTCTTATCGCCATTGCTTTTGTTCCAACCTAGACGTCAAAACAGATTAAATCATCCTGTTGCTCCTGGGGAGGTATCTGGTTGCGTGAGGCTGGTGAGGGAAGGACAGAATTCCCAGGGAACATCAGAGCCCCAGCTGGGGACTGCCTGTCTCCAGGCAGGTGGGGGCCTTGGAAGGTGCCCCACATCTCTCCCCCAGTCACAGCCCCCCCACACCCCGTTTCTGGTTCTTACAGATGCGGCCTAAAGTCATGTGGCACCTCCTTCGCCGGTACATGGCATCCCGGCTCCATTCCCTGCGGATGGGCGGCTACCTGTTCTCGGGCTCCCAGGCTCCCCAGCTGTCCCCCGCCCTGATGAGGGCCCTGGGCCAGAAGTGCCCCAACCTCAAGCGCCTCTGCCTGCACGTGGCCAACCTGAGCATGGTGCCCATCACCAGCCTCCCCTGCACCCTGAGGACCCTGGAGCTGCACAGCTGTGAGATCTCCATGGCCTGGCTCCTCAAAGAGCAGGACCCCACCGTGCTGCCCCTGCTCGAGTGCATCGTGCTGGACCGCGTCCCCGCCTTCCGCGATGAGCACTTGCAGGGCCTGACGCGCTTCCGCGCGCTGCGCTCGCTGGTGCTGGGCGGCACCTACCGGGTGACCGAGACTGGGCTGGATATGGGCCTGCAGGAGCTGAGCTACCTGCAGAGGCTGGAGGTGCTGGGCTGCACCCTCTCGGCCGACAGCACCCTCCTGGCCATCAGCCGCCACCTCCGAGATGTGCGGAAGATCCGGCTGACCGTGCGGGGCCTCTCGGCCCCTGGCCTGTCGGTCCTGGAGGGCATGCCGGCCCTGGAGAGTCTGTGCCTGCTGGGGCCGCTCATCACCCCAGAAATGCCTTCCCCGCATGAAATCCTCTCCTCCTGCCTCACCATGCCCAAGCTCAGGGTCCTTGAGCTGCAGGGGCTGGGCTGGGAGGGTCAGGAGGCAGAGAGGATCCTGTCTAAGGGGCTGCCCCACTGTATGGTCATCGTCAGGGCCTGCCCCAAAGAGTCCATGGACTGGTGGATGTGACTGCACCAGCCGAGCCTGAGACCCCTCTCAGCTTTTATTAATGAGTCCCAGACCCTCTGAGCAGCACCTTACCGTGGGCAGGTAATCCGGCTGGAGAGGTATTGAAGGCCACAGGTAGAGAGAACCTAGGCCTTGGCTCCTCCAGATCATTGGAAATGGTTTGCCAGCTGTGTGGCCTCTGTGACATCAGCCAGCCTCTCGGAGGCCCTGTCCTCACCTCCAGAAATGAGGAAGACCATAGCTACCTCTCGGTTATGTTGCAAAGCCTTACTCTTTACCAGCCCTGAGACCCGAGAAGGTCCTGGATGAAGAGCCATTCTCAGGAACAGGACAGATGTGGAAGGGTGGGTTAGGAGTTAGGGAGACCTGAGGGGTCAAGGCCCCTTAGGAAACCTGGAAGGGCTGTCAACGCATGTGCACCGTCACACTGACACATCATTGACATGCCGACACACCACTGACACGCCGACACACCATTGATAGTCCTACATGCACACAGGAGACACAGAGAGAAGGGCAGATACAACTCATGCTTTGATGATCGAAATGTTAATAAAGGTTCTAAGTTGTCCTTTCAGTATTTTGTATTCTGTATTTTCCAAGTTTTCCGCAATATATATTATTTTGCTATTAAAGAAAGATAATCACGTTTTTCAAAAAAGCATTTGGTTTATTCATTCAACAAATGTGCGTTCAGCCTCTGCTCTCTTGCAAGCATGGTTCTAGGCACTGGGACCACAGCAGTGAACAAAACAGACAAGGAAGAAGACAGGATGATAAACAGGTGAACACACGCACGGAACAGTTTCAGAGACTCTGAGACAATAAACCAGGGCCACGTGACGGAGGCACACGTGTTTGGTTGAGTGGGCAGGGTGGGCCTCTCTGAGCCGAGAGCTGAGAGGTGAGGAACCAGCCCCGGGAAGCGCCGGGGAAGACAGAAAAGGCAAAGACTTGAGATGGGAGTGAGCTTGGCAATTTCCAGGGATGGGAAGATGGTCCAAGTGGCCGAGGGAACAAGGGGGGAGCAATCAAGAGTGAAGTCAGAGAGACGATGGCTCCTTTTCCTGCCCTTTGAGTCTGAACCACTTGAAAGATGCAGGAGGCGGACTGATAGTGATCCTAAGTGCCCACCCATGAAATGAGCGTTACTTTTTTGTTTTTGAAGTATAGTTGATTTACAATGTTGTGTTAATTTCTGCTGCACAGCAAAGTGACTCGTGACTCAGTTATACATATATACACGTATGTATATACATGCACGGCATGCGGGATCTTAGTTCCCCAGCCAGGGATCAAACCCATGCCCCCTGCAGTGGAAGCGGGGAGTCTCAACCACTGGACCTCCAGGGAAGTCCCTGTCATCTGTTTTAAAATGTACCTGGACAATAGTGCAGCCTTGGGGCAGGGTCCTGGTAGCCCGCCCCCGCTCAAGGGATATACATAACAATATCTTCAAGCTGTTTTGCAGATACTGAAACTAAGGGTATGGTGCCCACAAGCATTTAGACCCCAGACCGGTTAGAACCAGAAGGTTAATGATGCCGACTCCCACCTATCTCACCACCAACAAATCAGAAGAATGTCCACGAGCTGATCACGCCCTCCTCTTTGAACCATTACTATAAAACTCCTCACTACCCCACTCCAGGTCGGGACACACAGTTTTGAGGACATTAGCCTGCTGTGGCCCCATTTGCCTGGCAAAGCAATAAAGCTATTTTTTTTCTAATTCACCCCCACCAAAATAAAAATAAAACAAGACAGAATGTACCTGGAACTTGTTTTAATCACGTATAGTAAGGTGATAGACGTGGAGACAGCGGTTGTATGGCCATTAGCATAACTGACACCATCTTGGGCCCTGTTCCTCCTGTCCTTCCACTGACCCTGTGCAGGACTGTACTGTACAGTAAATCACTTCTCTGTCGTCAAGGGCTTTGTAGTTAATACTGTTTCATAATCATTAGGCTCAGGTGGCCTCTGTGCTCTGTTAGGCCCCAAACAATGATGAAAACTTTCACTGCTTACGTATTCCCGGCACCCACGAGACTAGTTATCCATTTATAAATCTTGACTTAGGAATGCACATCCTGTTTCTAAGCACCTTCCCCCATACCCTAGGTTAACTATAAATTGTCCGAATGGCCCCTCGGTGGTGTGGAGTGAGGCTGTGAATGCTTCTGGATCGCTATCCACCTGATCCCACCCTGTGAGCAAGTTACCCTCTAATAAACTGATCCATTGATTATATGGAGCTGCCTGCCTTGTTTTTCGGTCTCAAGATGCCTTCTCATTTCGGTGGTCTCTTTTCATTCTCTCCATCCTCCAACAACTGTCCTTTAAAAAAGGGCTTATTACTACAATTCCCAAGAGGAGGGGCATGCCATGCCATGCACGGCCACACGGGGGCGCACCAGGACTGGTCAGAAGGAGTGAGGGAAAAGCATGGGCCAGAGCCTTTGTTATAGTTTTTGCTGGAAGGAATGGGAGAGGCAGGGGAGGCCAGCAGAGCAAGCTAAGAATTGGATGGTTTAAATAATTTCAGTGGGGGACTTCCCTGGTGGTCCAGTGGTTAAGAATCCGCCTTCCAATGCAGGGGACGTGGGTTTGATCCCTCGTCAGGGAACTAAGATCCCACATGGCGTGGGATCACAACTGAGCCCGCAGGCTGAAACTAAGGAGAGAGGACCATGCGCCACAACAAAAGATCCTGCATGCTGCAAGGAAGATCCTGCGTGCTGCAACTAAGACCCAACGCAGCCAACAATTAAATAAATATATAAATAAGTAAATATGTTTTAAAAGGCATTTAAATAAATAAATAATTTCAGTGGGTTCGAGGCTCTAGGGGTGGTCCCTAGTTGCATGTTACATGGTCCTGGGATGATTTAGGGCAGAGGGAATATTGGTTTAGGGTCCCAGGGTTAGATAAAGGAGGTGATCGGATTGGCTGGTTTGCATAGGAGAAGCGGGCTCCCAGGCATGTGGTTTGCTATCTCTAGGAACTAGCTAACCCTGGGAGGGGCGGTCTTTCCCCAGGTTTGCAAGACCTAAGATGTCAAAGCATCATAAAATGTAGAAAATAAAAAACATGACTAATACACCCTCCCATGGGAATTCCCTGGCTGTCCAGTGGTTAGGATCCGAGCTCTCACTGCCAAGGGTCCAGGGTTCAATCCCTGGTCGGGGAACTAAAATCCCACAAGCCATACAGCGTGGCCAAAAAAAATCCCCCCAAAAACAAAACAAACAAAAAATACACCAGCCCATGAAGGTAAGCACTCATTTATCGAGTGCTTGCTTATTGCATATCAGGTACTGTGCTCAGTCCTTCATGTACAGACTCCTATCAGCAGCCCAGTGAGAAAGGCACAGAGAAGGAAACTGAGGCACAGAGAAGTTAAGTTGCCCAAAGCCACACAGCTAATGACGCAGCAAAACTTGAGTAATCTTATTCCATGATCTTAACCATTATGTGAATTTGCTTTGTTGACATGGAACATTATGTGAAAGGATGGCCCAGTAACTGTGCTCCATTAGACAAAAAAATTTTTTAGTTTATTGAGGCATAATTAATGTATAACAAACCACGTTTAAGTAATTTGATGACTTTTGACATGTGTACACTCGTAAAACCATCACTACAATCAAAATAACAAACATTTCCATCACCCTCAAAAGTTTCCTTGTGGCCCCTCATAACCCTCCCTCCGTTCCTGTCCCCAGACAACCACTGATCTTTCTGTCACTATAGATTATTTTGCTTTTCCTAGAATACTATATAAATGGAATCATATAATGTGTTATTTTCTCTGTGTGTATGGGAGGGGTCTTGTTTCTTTCACCCAGCGTAATAATTTTGAGATTTATCCAGACTGTTGCAGGGATCAAAAATTTGTTCCCAGGAATTCCCGGGCAGTCCAGTGGTTAGGACTCCATGCTTCCACTGTAGGGGGCCCCTGTTTGATCCCTGGTGGTCGGGGGAACTAAGATCCCGCATGCCCTGCAGCATGACCAAAAAAATAAAAACCAAAAAACTTAAGAAAAAAATTTGTTCCTGAGTAGTATTCCATTATACGGCTAGAGACAATTTGTTATCTATTCACTGATGAATGGTTATTTGCGTTTAAACATATAATTCTTGAGCAGAAATTAACACAACATTGTAAATCAACTATACTTCAGTTAAAAAAGTAAAGTATAAAATAAGCCTTGGGACTTCCCTGGTGGTCCAGTGGTTAAGACTCCGCAGTCCCAATGCAGGGGGCCCGCGTTCGATCCCTGGTCAGGGAACTAAAGATCCCACATGCTACAACTAAAGATCCCACATGCTACAACTAAAGATCCCACATGCTGCAACTAAGACCCGGTGCAGCCAAATAAATAAATATTTTTTTTAAAAAAAGAGCCTTAAAAAACATATAATTTCTGGTTAACAAGAAATTTTCCTGATGTTGAAAATAATACCTGCTTGTAAGTAATTTTAACATTACAGAAATTGAATCTATTTCTAATCTCTGGCCCGCAGGGAATCATTGTTAAGTTTGGCTTATCGTCTTCTAAAACTTTCTTTGTCTTGTTGACTGAAAAAAAAATGCACAATGTGAGAGTTGTGAGTTAAGTTTTATTAGGGACAAAATGAGGACTATAGCCCAGGAGACAGCCTCTCAGATAGCTCTGAGGAACTGCTCCCAAGAGGTAGGGGAGGAGGTCAGTATACATATGACTTTAATGAAGGGGGATACGTGCAATCAAGCACACATTTGGTAGAAGGTTGCTGCTAGTCGCAAGGGGCAGATGTCTCCGTTAATAATTTTACTGCTTTTCTAAATATGAGAAGATGGAAGAAACTAGACTGATAAAATCTTCTGAAAAATCTAACTATCGGAAGACCTGTTCTGCCAGTTTTTCCCAGAGCACAGAGTGCCTCATTCCTGATCTCCACCCTGAACTCCTTGCAGGGTGTGTTGAAGGTCAGCCACTGCAGTGGCTAGTGACTTCATTCTTGTAGAACCAGAAGGCAAGTGACAATTTTTAGTTGGCAGTCTATTATTGTGACTTTGGACAAAAAACAATCATGGGCATCTCTTCATTTCCCTCCTGAGTTTGAGACCAGTCACAGGAATCAGCAATGAAAACATCAGCTTCATGGCCCATAAAAGCAGGACTGAAACACGTGGCTCCACTATGCAGCCTGGTGGGTTTTCTGATATTTCACCCCTAAATTTGCCAAACCTACTCGGGCATGGCGGAGCTGGTCAACAAGAAGGCTCCTGTAGATGCTTACTGCATGGCCCCAGCCTGATCAAAATACCCTCTGTCTGGGGCCCAGAAGACTCCAAAAGGCAGAGAGAAAGGGTGTGAACTATTCAAACTCAGCTCCTTCTTCCAAACCCACTATTCAGATAAAGTGTGTGCACGTGTATGTGCAGAGAGGGATCAGAACTGTTGCTTCAGCTGAAATTCTCCCCACTCAGACCCAGGGAGCCAGATGAATGGAGTTTCTGCCCTAACTCAGACTAAAGTAAATGCATACCTGTTAAAAATTTTTTTTTGATTTTTTAAAAATAAATTTATTTATTTACATATTTTTGGCTGTGTTGGGTCTTCGTTGCTTGCAAGCTGGCTTTCTCTAGTTGCGGTGAGCTGGGGCTACTCTTTGTTGCGGTGCGCAGGCTTCTCATTGTGGTGCCTTCTGTCGTTGTGGAGCACGGGCTCTAGGCGCGCAGGCTTCAGTAGTTGTGGCACATGGGCTCAGTAGTTGTGGCTTGAGGGCTTAGTTGCTCCGCGGCATGGGGAATCTTCCCGGACCAGGGATCGAACCCGTGTCCCCTGCATTGGCAGGCGGATTCTTAACCACTGCGCCCCCAGGGAAGTCCCCATACCTGTTTTGTGTCTATCTCAGCCTATCGACAAGGATGCTATCAGCTAGGGATGCCTGGAGCACTCACCTGGGCCCAGACTAAATGCAGCGAGCCTCCACAGACATTTCCCCAACCTGAGCCACTGCTATGTGGCTGGACTGGGCCTTATGGTTTCTTATTACCATTGTGATGAAATAAATTTATTTTAAGGCTGGACAAGAAAAAAATTAAACATAAGATTCTCTCTCTGCCCATTTGGGCCACTACCTCCTCTCCTTTGTGTACAATGTGCGCTTCTGCATTACACATTAACCAGACCTCCTTAGAAGACACAAGAATACCTGCCCAATTGTAAAGAGCAGTTTTCTCCTGGCACCAGCAAGGTAACTCCTTGGGAGATAACATTCCTTTCTTAATCTTGTAAAAGGTCACAATGACTGACTATTTGCCTTGTATGTGCAGATCTGTACTGTGTGAACTCTCAGCATGTCACTTTGATGTATAACCTTTTTCTCAAAAAAATGTATATAACTGTGCTTTGACCTGTAGCTGGTGGAAAAGTCCTCAGAGCTTTTTGAAAGACTGTCTCCCAGGTTATAATCCTCAGGTTGGCTAGAATAAAATTCTCTATTTCTTTATTAGATTGGCTACTAATTTTTTTTTTTTTCACTGAGAATTTCAAGAAGCACCTCAGCAACAATCAACAGGGAACTTGAAAAAACAAGGTTTATTAGTCACAGGTCCTAAAAGGTACGAGGGCATGCCTAAGGTCTCAGATAGAAGGAGATAGGAAGCACAGACCTGGGTTCTGTCTTTCTTGGGGTGGAGGGTGGGGTTACAAGTATTTTAAGGTTTCACTCTGTATTGGTGAATTTAAAACATAAGAGCAGGAACTAGGGGGCAGGAAGAGAAAAATGCGATCACTTAAACAATCAGTTATCTAGGTTGCCCAGGGATCGCTAAAAGAGGACCTTCATGGATAGGGCAGCCTTGTTTCTATCTGGTTGTTTAGCTAGTGACTGTGTTATGCAACTGGTAATAGATTTATCTGAAACGATGTCTTTGAATAGATGCCTCAGCAATCAAAAGCTAATGTCAGCCATGTACACTGCACCTCCTTAAATGCAAAGATATTCTCTGAGCTTCTTGGGGAGAAACTCCCCCAACAAAAGAAGAGCCTTTTTCTGCCTAACTCGTTAAGATGCTTGCAGATCTCGTCGGAGTGTTCTCCCTCTTGCAATAACCATTTTGAATGAAGTCTCCTTTTACCAATGTCCAGAATTATTTTTATTTGACAATGCAGAACAAACAAACAAAAATCCTCATTTTTAAAAATATCTATATATTTATTTTATTATTTATTTATTTGGTTGCGCCGGGTCTTAGTTGTGGCAGGCGGGCTCCTTAGTTGTGGCATGTGAACTCTTAGTTGCAGCATGCATGTGGGACCTAATTCCCTGACCAGGGATTGAACCTGGGCCCCCTGCATTGGGATCGTAGAGTCTTAACCACTGCGCCACCAGGGAAGTCCCTCGAGTCATTCTTGACTCCTTGCCCCCAAACTACACAACAAATCCATCGGCAGACAGTCATCGGCTCTGCCTTATTTCTGGCATCAGAGCACTGTCCCACTCCTTCCATCCTCCCCTGCCACCTTTGTCCAGACACCTTCATCTGTCATCAGGATTATTGCCTTAACTTTCTAATTGTCCTCCCCAATTCTATATTTGCTTCCATGGAGTCACACACAAGACAGAGATCTTTTAAAAATATACATCAGATAATGTAGCTCAAAACCCTTCAGGGGCTCCCCACCACACTCAGAGTAAAACCCAAAATGTTTACAGTTGCCCAGATGGCCCCATATGATCTGACTCTGTTACTTCTCTGATTTTATCTCCTGCTGGTCTCCAACCTTCACAATTCACTTCAACCATTTTAGGTATTGAGCTTCTGCTGTTGGTCAAAGAGGCCAAACTTTTCCTGCCTCAGGACGTTTGCACTTGCTGTTCATTCTTCCTCCAGAAATTCTCACAGTCCCCAAATTCCTTCAGCCTGATTGCTGGGGGTAATGTGGAAATACTGTGTCTAGATAACTCTGGGCCTTAGTTTTCCCATTTGCCAAACCGTCTCTCTTCCCCGCTGCAAGCCCAAGCACTAAACACTGTTAGAACCCAAAGGTATAGTGTAAGGAAAAATGCTTTTTTAAAAAAAAATCTTTTTTCTCTTTTTTTGTTTTTTTCCCCCTTTCTGTTTATTCTTTTCTTTTCTTTTTCTTTTTTTAATTTTAAAATTTTTATTATTTTTATTTATTTTTTTACGCAGATGGCATTCTCTTCCTCTCACTCTCCCAAAGGAAGAGCAATCATCAATGGCTAATGGCAGCTGCAGAAGCAACACCAATAACCAGCTTCATGCTCAGGACAGAACACTACACCTCCTCCTCATGGTTTCAGGTGCTCTACACATTCAGAGAAACTTCTCTAGAAACGACCTATAGAAATGATCCCTGAAAGTACAGTCTTGAAAAATGCTTTCTTAAAATGAGAACTTTCCAATACGGAAAGGAAAGTTTTATGGTTGATTTCAAAAGTAGCCAGTTGAGATAGAATCTAATACCCTTGATCCCCAGCAGATGGCAGCACATCACCAGATTTGCCATGTAAATTATTCACTATAATTTCTTGGGAATTCCCTGGTGGCACACTGGTTAAGAATCCGCCTGCCAGTACAGGGGACACAGGTTCCAGTCCTGGTCGGGAAAGATCCCACATGCTGCGGAGCAATTAAGCCCGTGCACCACAACTACTGAGCCTGTGCTCTAGAGCCTGTGAGCCCCAACTACTGAGCCTGTGTGCCACAACTATTGAAGCCCGTGTGCCTGGAGCCCATGCTCCGCAACAAGAGAAGCCACCGCAATGAGAAGCCTGCACACTGCAAAGAAGAGTAGCCCCTGCTCTCCGCAACTAGAGAAAGCCTGTGAGCAGCAATGAAGACCCAACGCAGCCAAAAATAAATAAATTTATTTGAAAAATATTATAACTTCATAACACAGGAATTAAGAGAAGCTGCTAACATTTGTATTCCTCTTCACCCTTCATAAGGGGAAAAATGAAAGGAATTCGTATTTGTTGAATATCCACTTCATCAGCAGGATACTCTGATTTACACCTATGATTTAAATCAGAGCACATCCCTCATCTCTCAGAACTCCCCAAAAATAGTCAAATGGGAAATGAAAAGAAAATTTAGATGTATGTATGTACAGTGTCTAGGAGTTAACCTAATAGAAAGATACAACCCACTGAAGAAGAAAAATTTAAACTTTTAACACCCTAAAGAAGAAACAGGGTAAACAGAGGATGATCCCTTCGTGGACAGATACCTTCCTAAACCTGGTGTTCTGTTGTATAAGGGTCTCGGAATGGTAGAGAAAAGGAGCAAGAAAAGCCTGTATTGGATATCCTGAGGACTGGCCAACTAGAAGCGAGGCCTCGCCCAAGCCCTGCCCTCACACCTGAACCCCTCCCCCAGCTCAGACCCTGAGCCTGGAGCCCGGCTTAGCCCCGCCCACCAGATCCTGTACCTACGACCAGCCTCGCCTTCTAGGATTGGTCTTCAGCCCCGGTCACGCCCCCAGGCCTTATCTCTGCCCAGGCCACGCCCTCCAAGAATTTTTCTCCTCTCTAACTCCGTCCACTTACCTTGGTAAGTGGCTACAGGCTGCAGCGATTTCAGGAACATGGCCGCCCCTCTGGCTTCTTTAGGCTCCGCCCTAGGGCCCCACCCCTTTCCGGCTCACAAAACCGGAAGCGAAGTGGGAATCGGCAGGCCTGCGACCTCAGCGGGCGTCAAGGTCACTCAGTAGAGGTATGGACTGCCGGGTTGGGGGGTGGGTCAGGGTCACTGGGTAGGTTCAGTCCTGCCCCAGTAGTGCTTTTTTCCCGACCCACTGGGGTGGGGGAAGAGCTGAAGTGGAATTACGTTCAGGTGACGCTGGGCCTCTATTTTCTCATCTTTCAAACTGTTGTCCACCCTCCCGTCCACAAGCACAAGGCAGATGTTATAACCCAAAGGTATGGTGGGATGAGAAAATGCTTCCTTAAATGAGAACTTTCAAAACGACATGGGCGTGGATGATGGCAGACTACCTGCACACACCCTAATCTTGTCAGCAACCCCACCCTTGAACTATTGCTGTAAAACTCCTCATCAAATCCTCCTGGGTCGGGACACACAGTTTTTCAAGGCAGGAGCCCGCTGTGTCCCCCTTTGCCTGGCAAAGCAGTAAAGCTATCCTTTTCTACTTCACCCAAAACTCTGTCTCTGAGGTTCGATTCGGCACCAGTGTACAGAGAAGCAGAGCTTTCGGCATTAATTGCCTCACCACCAGCCAATCAGAAGAATGTCCACGAGCTGATCACCCCCTCCCCTTTGAACCATTACTATAAAACTCCTCACTACCTAATCTCAGATGGCCTCCGCCTGCAGTGGCTTGAAGCAGGATTTTTGGTTCCCTGGCCAGAGATTGAAGTCAGGCTGTGGCAGTGAGAGCACTGAATCCTAGCCACTAGACCAATGGCCAGTGATAAGGCCCTGGCCCATCAGCTTTGTAGAAATAAATTTCCACAAAGAGACAAAGAGTAGTGAAAGAAGTAAAGTGTTTATTAGGAGGAAAAAGAGTGTGTGTGGATAGACACACGGGCGGACTCGGAGAGTCGTGCCCTCATGGTAGTTTGAATCACGTATACGGGGCATTTCTTCTGAGTTTCCTTTGGCCAGTCATCTTGCTTTGCCTGGTTCTGAGTCTGTATTTGGTTTGTCTTAGGGCCCTCCCATGTGTGCGAGGGCATCTCTTAGCTGAGATGGATTCCAGTGAAGAGGCCTATGAATAGATTGACATCACTCCCTTTTTGACCTCCAAGGAGACTTTCTGCACATGTACAGTCGGGAAGGTCTCCTTGACCTTGAGAATGAGAAATATGGGAGAAGTTAACTGTATGCTGCCCACAAACACAGTCTTTATCTTTTATTTGCACAGGGTTCAGCCTCTCCTATACTTCTCCTGCTATTTTATTCATCTTGGAGTATCTGCCATGGGAAAAATAAAAAAACAGAATAAATACTCAAGGAAGAAAAACACATAGGTAACAGAAAAATGTCACTACTTTGAATACACAAAGAAATCAATGATTAGAGTTTAGCATGGTGACCAATATAAATTTAAAAAAAATAAGGGGAAATAAAGGTTAAATAAAGGATTGATTGAATGGAGGAGATGATGCTGATGGGCTCCTGCCTTGAAAAACTATGTGTCCCCTCCCAGGAGGATTTGATAAGGAGTTTTATAACAATACTTCCCAAGGGTGGGGTTGCTGACAAGATTAGGGTGTGTGCAGGGACTCAGGTAGTCTCCCAATCTTGATGAGCTTCTCTGGTCCCTTTAATCTTGCCTCAGGTGGTTTCTTGGCTGCTCCTCCCTTGATTGGAAACTGTTTGAATCTGCTCTTGGGAAGGTCATAGAGTCTGGAGTCTTGCCTACAAGAAACGGGGGACAAAAAAGAGACCTCCGGGCCCTCCCGCTCAGTTTCATAGATAGCCTATCTCATGGACTGGCAGGCTTATCAATATGGGAGACTCATTCTAAAGGCTCCAGGATGTTGAGGACAGGCAGGTAGATAAGCTTTTGAGGAGCGACCTGGTGGGTGAGTATCCACCCCCAACCTCTCCTTTCTGATCCCTAAGCCAGCACTGGGCCTCCTCCTGCACCAACACCACTTCTGGGTATGGGAACGCCCTCTCCTCACAGCCCCGCCCACAGGCCTAGTTCTAGCCTAAGTTTGGCTCGTTGGACCTGTTTCTGCTTCCAGAACCCAGGCTGAGCCAACTTCAAGACCTCCAGCACCAACTACAATTCCCTGCCAGCAATGGCTGAACTTGATTGGCAACCATTTTCGGGGCCCCGCCCCCTACGGCCGAGGCAGGAAGCGGAAGTAGCGTCGCTGTTCGGTGGCAATCTTCTGCCTCGTGGCCCAGTTCCTGGTGGAGCAAGTCGCTGCAGTCGTTGTGTGGTTCAGCGTGTCCTTTGTGAGGCTCGCGTCGAGGGAGGGCTCTGGGATGCGAGGAGGGCGATAAAGGACAGGTTTGGACTAGGCCACCACGGCGCTGCCTTAGAAAGACCTGGTTCCTCCGCTCGCGTCCTCCGGGACCTGAGCCACTGCGTTTAGCCAGTGGGACTTGCGGTAAGGGAGCTTCTGCGGTGTGTTGTCATTCACTGTGTTTCCCTATTCTAAAGCCTCCACTCTGTTTTTGTGACTTTCCTCCACGAGGAAAAGAATTTCCGCTGTTCTAGTCAACAGTTGCTCCAGCTCCCACCTCCTCCGGGTGTCACGAACCTGGCGATCCTAACGTGTTGCTCTGAGTATTAGGGAGAGTTGGTTTAAAAGGCTGGTTCTTTTTGTATGAAAAAGAATGTTTCATCTGAGAATTTGGGTCTGTCTTCCCGTGTTCTTTATTTTTGAATATTACATAGAGGTAGATAAAATACTTTCTCAGGTGTCAAGGGTGTGCATATTTCTGTATATAAATGTAAACGTATGTAGATCACACATCTTTCTTCTAATAAAAAGCAAGAGTACTTAGTCTTTTCGTCATCTGAGCTTCCTGGGGCTCTACATGCCCACAGAGTGAAAACGTGCCTCCGGGAGATGTGGTGTAGGCTTTATGATACTAGTTCCAGAATGAGGAACCATAAACAGGGTGTTCGGACTAAACGTGTTTTCTCCCCATATTTTTTGTTTTTTTTGGTAAAATCTTAAACCTCAAGAAAATGTGAACATCCAGTACAATGAATGTTCTTTGTAGTAGATTCACTTATTTTTAGCATTGTACATGTGGCAACTTAAAAAAAGTGCACAACGTGAGAGTTGTGAGTTAAGTTTTATTTGGGGCCCGAGAGACAGCATCTCAGATAGCTCTGAGTAACTGCTCCAAAGAGGTAGCGGGGGAAGGTTAGTATATATGTGATTTTGGTATAGGGGGAGTACATGCAATCAAGCACATATTTTTTTGCAGAAGGTTTCTGCTAATCTTGTGAAGGTTACTGCTAGTCAACGAGGAGCAGAGTCACCACTGAAAGATTTTAGTGCTTTTCTAGATATGAGGAGATATAAGAACTGGGCTCATAAAGTCGGTTCCTGAAAATATCTAACTATCTGAAGACCTGTTCTGCCAGTTTTTCCCAGAGCACAGAGTGCCTCATTTCTGCTCTCCATCCTGAATGCCTTTCAGGGGGTGTTGAAAGTCAGCAGCTTCAGCAGTTCATGATTTAATCCTTGTAGAGGTAGGTGGCAAGTGCAGATTTGTAGTTGACAGGGCCCCCTCGTGGTCATAAATTCAACCATGCTTTGGGAGGCATTTCATGACCATTTTGTCCCACAGTGCTAGGAAGGCTCATTCCTAAGTTTGGCAAAGATTTTGCTGATAGGCCACTCAATGTGCTATTACTGGACTAGGTCTTATTAACAATAGCCAAAGGTCTCTGGATCACCTGTCTTACTAGTCTGTTCCAAGAAAAAAAAATTCCCTCTTATTGCATCTTCCAATATCTAGAGTTACACTATTGCAATCATTGATCCCATACAGAATTATATACTTGATCAACTGCTTCAAGTTGCCTAGTCATCATTATTTTTGTTGGAGGCTCAGTCACACATTTGGAAATACAAGAAACAATAATCCTGTTAAACAGGCAAAATACAAATAACATAGCTAGCAGTATTATTAAAGTCATAAGTAAGAATTAAGCCAAGAACTTCCGTTAGGTGCGGCCCAGTATATTCCCAGGTCATCTGACTTAGTCTGTTCTGTACCAATCCTTATCTTTCAGGGAAATTGTGTTGGCACTGTCCATAAGGCTCCCAGCCCAACTTCCTGGTGTTACTAGGCTGGTTATTCTTAGTATCATTTAATTGTTCCCAAGATAAAGGAGGGTCTTAAAACTTAAATGACCATAGCCTCGTGTTAACCACATAAATCCATAACATAATTGTGAGAGGTTTTATTCCTTGGCTGAAATTTTGCTTGTTGCCCTAACTGAGCTTGAGTAACTTTAGAGGAAAATTCATTTTTATGGCCAGGGTCAGAGCAGTTATTATTAATTGGCTAGGTGAGAGGATCCCACCTAGTATACCGATAGTGGCTTGAACAGGACTATAATTTCTTTCTTTTAGAATACATTTCCTAAGGGCCAACCAATTAGAGCCTTGGAGTGGAGAAATCCACCAAGGTAATCCAGAAGTACTAGACAAAGATAATTGGTCACAAACCCAACAATTGGATTGATTTTTAAGACTAGCATAGGATCATGCCCATGATAGAAAAACATTTGATTCATATGCACTCGTTCAAGAAGTCAAGAAAACATAAGTGATCATACGAGTCAGGCCCAGTATCTTGGGCTAGCTGTCTACTTCTGATGTTGTCTTCTTCTCATCCTGGTAGGAGTGTAGTCTGGACTAAGTGTGTTTTTTACCCACTTTTTTTTTTTTTTGGTAACATCTTACACCTCAAGAAAATGTTAACATCCAGTACAATGAATGTTTGTTGTAGTAGGTTCACTTATTTTTAGCACTGTGCAGATTTGTTCTCTTGTAGATTTACGAATACATTGTATAGTGAGATGTTTGAGCGTAAGTTGAAAATAAATTGCATACATGCTACTTGACTTTTAAGAACTTGGTAAGGCTTCTCCTAAAGATATGGCCATTATCCTAGTAAAATCATAATATCATTATTTCAAACAAGGAAAGTAAAAATAACAATGTCTTCTAATATCTACTCTAAAAGGTTAACTTCTCCACATTGTTCCAAAATATGTTTTGGGTAGTTTTGGGATCTACAACCCAATCAGGGTTTATATATGACAATTGTTTATGCCTTTTAGTCTGTTTTAACCTAGATCACTTGCTGTTGTTTTTCTATTAAATTCATTATATTGACTCTTTGAAGAGTCACATGCCTTCTTTTAGAAAGTCACACATTTTGATATTCCTGCTTCTATTTTCACAGTATGTTTAAGTTTTCCTTCATGTCTTGTATTTCCTGTCAGTTAGTAAATGGGTTCAGGGGAGAGGTTGGCAAGCTTTTGGTATGAACTGGTCCAGATAGTAAGTTCTTGATGCTTTGTGGGCTGTAAGGTACAGAATTACTCAGCTCTGCCTTTGTAGTTGGAGAACAGCCAGAGACCTAAGGAAACAAATGGGCATAGCTGTGATCCCAAGAAACTATTTACAAAAACATGCCTGTGACCAAAGTGTGCCACCTCCTGGTGTAGAAGCTTCAAAAGGTCATTTCAAAATATTTTGAAGGTGATGTTGTGTACATCAAATTGCATTCCATTGGGAAGATGTAAACTTATGACATCCCTTGCTTAGTGTGCTAAGTTTGATTACTTGCTTAAGATAGTAATCACCAGAGCTCTCTATTTTAAAGATAGACTTTTCCATAAGAATAAAAGCATCATATGTGGGGTGATATTTTGATACTCAGAATCTTTTTCCCCCTAGCAGTTGTTTTAGTATCTGTTAATAACCTGCAGTAAATAAGTTTCTAGGGTGTTTTTCTAGGTCAAAGGCAAGTATACATTTACTTTTGTTGGCTATTACAAATTCCCTTCCATAGATCTTGTGCCATTTTGTAGTTTCTGATCAACTTAAAAAAAATATCTAAAATTTATTATGGATAAGCATAAGGAACAAATTTTAGTTTCTTTTTTAATTTATCCATTTTATTACGGTTCATTATCAGAAATAATGGATACCTCTAAGTTTCTTGGTGGAGAATCCATCACACCTAAAACATGAAAATTATGTAGTACTCAGTATCTAATAAAAGGGAAGAGGAACAGTGGAATCAACAAATATTTAATAATAGTGATGACAGTTGCTTGGCTCTGGTTAAGATTTCCTTTTAAGTGTAACAAATTTTAGTTTTAACTTCAAGACAGTTGTTTTCAAAAAGAATATCCTATCCACTTTTCATTTTTTAAAAAAAATTTATTGAAGTATAGTTGATCTACAATGTTAATTTCTCCTGTACAGCAAAGTGACTCAGTTGCATACGTGTGTGTGTGTGTGTGTGTGTGTGTGTATACACACACACACACACACACACTTTTTCATATACTTTTCCATTATGGTTTATCAGAGGATATTGAATATAATTCCCTGTGCATAGGACCTTGTTGTTCATCCATCCTACTAGTTTGCATCTGGTAATCCCAAACTCTCAATCCTTCCCTCCCCCACCCCCCTTCCCCCCTTGGCAACCACAAGTCTGTTCTCTCTGTTTTTTTTTTGTAGATATGTTCCTTTGTGTTGTATTTTAGATTCCACAGATAAGTGATATCATATAGTATGTGTCTTTCTCTTTCTGACTGACTTTGCTGCAAATGACATTATTTTTATGGCTGAGTAATATTACATTGTATGTATATACCATATCTTCTTTATCCATTCACCTGTCAACGGACATTTAGGTTGTTTCCATGTCTTGGCTATTGTAAATAGTGCTGCTACAAACATAGTGGTGCATGTATCTTTTTTTTGTTGTTCTTGTTGTAGTTCGCGGGCCTCTCACCGCTGCGGCCCCTCCTGCTGTGGAGCACAGGCTCCGGATGTGCAGGCCCAGCGGCCATGGCTCACGGGCCCAGCCGGTCCGCGGCACGCGGGATCCTCCCGGACTGGGGCACGAACCCGCGTCCCCTGCATCGACAGGCGGACTCTCAACGACTGCGCCACCAGGGAAGCCCTGCATGTATCTTTCTGAATTATAGTTTTGTCTGGATATATACCCAGGAGTGGGATTGCTGGATCATATGGCAACTCTATTTTTAGTTTTTGAGGAACCTCCATACTATTTTCCATAATGGCTGCACCAAATTACATTCGCACCAACAGTGTAAGAGGGTTCACTTTTCTCCACACCCTCTCCAACATTTATTATTTGTAGACTTTATAATGATGGCCATTCTGACTGGTGTGAAGTGGTACCTCATGTTGTTTTGATTTGCATTTCTCTAATAATTAGTGATGATGAGCATCTTTTCATGTGCCTATTGGCCATCTGTATGTCTGCTTTGGAGAAATGTCTATTTAGGTCTTCTGCCCATTTTTCGATTGGGTTGTTTATTTTTTGTTACTGAGTTGTATGAGCTGTTTGCATATTTTGGAAATTAAGCACTTGTTGGTTGCATCATTTGCAAATAATTTCTCCCAGTCCATAGGTTGTCTTTTCATTTTGTTTATGGTTTCCTTTGCTGTGCAAAAGCTTATAAGTTTGATTAGGTCCTATTTGTTTATTTTTGCTTTTATTTCTATTGCTTTGGGAAACTGACCTAAGGAAACATTGGTAATATTTATGTCAGAAAATGTTTTGCCTGTGTTCTCCTCTAGGAGTTTTATGGTGTCATGTCTTATATTTAAGTCTTTAAGCCATTTTGAGGTTATTTTTGTGTATGGTGTGATGGTGTGTTCTAACTTCATTGATTTTACATGCTTCTGTCCAACCTTTCCAACACCACTTGCTGAGTAGACTATCTTTTCCTCATTGTATATTCTTGCCTCCTTTGTCGAAGGTGTGTAGGTTTATTTCTTGGCTCTTTATTCTGTTCCATTGATCCGTATGTCTGTTTTTGTGCCAGTACCATGCTGTTTTGATTACTGTAGCTTTTAGTATTGTCTGAAGTCTGGGAGGGTTATGCATTCTGCTTTGTTCTTTTTTCTCAGGTTTGCTTTGGCAGTTCTGGGTCTTTCATGGTTCCATATAAATTTTAGGATTATTTGTTCTAGTTATGTGAAAAATGTCATGGGTAATTTGATAGGGATTGCATTAAATCTGTAGATTGCTTTGGGTAGTATGGCCATTTAAACAATATTAATTCTTCCAATCCAAGAGCATGGGATATCTTTCCATTTCTTTGAAGCATCTTCTATATGCTTTATTAATGTTTTTAGTTCTCAGCATGTAAGTCTTTCACCTCCTTGGTGAGGTTTATTCCTAAGTTTTTTTTTTGTTTTTGTTTTTTTGCGGTACGTGGACCCCTCACTGTTGTGGCCTCTCCCGTTGCGGAGCACAGACTCCGGACGCGCAGGCTCAGTGGCCATGGCTCACGGGTCTAGCCGCTCCGTGGCATGTGGGATCTTCCTGGACCGGGGCACGAACCTGTGTCCCCTGCATCGGCAGGCGGACTCTCAACCACTGCGCCACCAGGGAAGCCCCTAAGTATTTTTTGGATGTGATTTTAAAAGGGATTGTTTGCTTACATTCCCTTTCTGATATTCATCGTTAACATAAAGAAATGCTACTGATTTCTGTATGTTAATCTTGTATCCTGCTACCTTGCTGAATTCATTTATCAGTTCTAGTAGTTTTTGTGTGGAGTCCCTAGGGTTTTCTATATATAGTATCGTGTCATCTGCATATAAATGACGATTTTACCTCTTCCCTACCAATTTGAATACCTTTTTATCTCTTTTTCATGTCTGATTGCTGTGGCTAGGACTTCCAATACTATGTTGAAGAGAAGTGGTGAGAGTGGGTATCCTTGTCTTGTTTCACATTTTACTGGGAAGGCTTTCAGCTTTTATTATGTTGGCTGTGGGTTTGTCACAAAAAGCTTTTATTATGTTGAGATATGTTCCCTCTATACCCACTTTGGTAAGAGTTTTTGTCATGAATTGATGTTGAATTTTATCAAATGTTTTTTTCTTCATCTATTGAGATGATCACGTGGTTTCTGTCTTTTGTTGATGTGGTGTATCATGTTGATTGATTTGTGTATGTTGAACCATCCTTGTGACCCTGGGATGAATCTGACTTGGTCAAGGTATATGATCTTTTTTATGTGTTGTTGGATTCGGTTTGCTAATATTTTGTTGAGAATTTTTGCATCAGTATAAAGGATACTGGCCTGTAATTTTCTTTTTTGGTATTGTCTTTATCTGGTTTTGGTATCAGGGCGATGGTGGCTTCATAGAATGTCTTTGGGAGTGTTCCTTCGTCTTCAGTCTTCTGGAAGAGTTTGAGAAGGATCAGTATAAATTCTTCTATGTTTAGTAGAATTCTCTTGTGAAGCCATCTGGCCCTGGACTTTTGTTTGTAGAGAGTTTTGTTTGTATGTTTGTTTGTTTTTAAATTACATACTCTACTTCACTTCTAGTGATTGATCTCTTCAAGTTATGTATTTCTCCTTGATTCAGTTATGGTGGGCTGTATGTTTCTAGAAAGTTGTCCATTTCTTCTAGGTTGTCAAATTTGTTGGCATATAATTGTTCATAGTATTTTTTTTTTTTTTTTTTTTTGTATTTCTGTGATATCAGTTGTGATTTCTCTTTCATTTTTATTTTGTTTATTTGTGTCTTCTCTCTTTTCTTCTTGGTGAGCCTGGCCAGAGGTTTGTCAATTTTGTTTACCTTTTCAAAGAACCAGCTCTTAGTTTTATTAATTTTTTTCTATTTTTTTTTTAATCTGTATTTTATTTATTTCTTCTCTGATCTTTATTATCTCCTTCCTTCTGCTGACTTTAGGTTTTGTTTTTTCTTCTTTTTCTAATTCTTTTAGGTGGTAGCTTAGGTTGTTTATTTGAGATTTTTCTTGTTCCTTAAAGAAGGCCTGTATCACTGTGAACTTACCTCTAAGAACTGCTTTTGCTGCATCCCATAGATATTGTATGGTGTTTTCATTGTCATTTGCCTCAAGGTATTTTTAAATTTTTTCTTTGATTTCATCATTGACCCATTGGTCTTTTAGTAGCATGTTGTTTAGTCTCCATGTAATTGATTTCTTCTTTCTTCTTTTTCTGTGGTTGACTTCTAGGTTCATGTCACTGTGGTCAGAAAAGATTCTTGAAATAATTTCTATACTCTTAAATTTGTTGAGGCTTGTTTTCTGCCCTAGTATGTGGTCAATCCTAGAGAATGTTCCATGTACACTTGAAAAGAATGTGTATTCTGTCTTTTTTGGACGTAATGTCCTGAAAATATCATTTAAGTCTAACTGTTCTTTCGTATCATTTAGGATCTCTGTTGTCTTACTGATTTTCCATCTTGAAGATCTGTCCATTGATGTAAGTGGGGTGTTAAACTCTCCTATTATTATTATACTCCCATCAATTTCTCACTTTATGTCTGTTAGTATTTGTTTATGTATTTGAGTGCTCCTATATTCGTTGATGAGTGTAATATCCTCTCTTTGTGTCAATCCTTTTATCATTGGATAGTGTTCTTTATCTTTCTTTATAGCCTTTGTTTTAAAGTGTATTTTGTTTGATATGAGTTTTGTGATCCTCACTTTCTTGTCATTTCTGTTTGCATGAAATATATTTTTCCATCCCCTCACTTTCAATCTATGTGTATCCTTTGCCCTAAAGTGGGTCTCTTGTAGGCAGCATATTGTAGGCTCTTGTTTTTTTTTTTTTTTTAATCCAATTTGCCCCTCTTTTTCTTTTTTTTTTTTTTTTTTGCGGTACACGGGCCTCTCACTGTTGTGGCCTCTCCCGCTGCGGAGCACAGGCTCTGGACACGCAGGCTCAGCGGCCATGGCTCACGGGCCCAGTCGCTCCACGGCATGTGGGATCTTCCCGGACTGGGGCACGAAGCCGTGTCCCCTGCATCGGCAGGCGGACTCTCAACCCCTGCACCACCAGGGAAGCCCCACTCTGTGTCTTTTGATTGGAGCATTTAGTCCATTGACATTAGATGTAATTATTGATAGGTTTTAAACATTGTTTTCTTATTGATTTTATATTTCTTCTTTGTTCCTTTTTCTTTTTTTTCCTTTTGTGGTTTGATGATTGTCTTTTGTATTATGCTTATGTTCTTTTCTGTTTTTGTGAATCTATTGTATGTTTTTGATTCATGGTTACCCTGCTTTTCAAGTATGTTAACACTTTCCTATATCTACTTGCCTTAGACAGGTAATCATATAGGCTCCAACATTCTAGAAAAAAATCTACATTTTCTTATTCTCCTCCCCTACATTTTATGAGTTTGATGCCCTCTTTTACATCTTCATGTTTATCCTTTTGCTGTTCATTGTGGGCATCATCGTTTTCACATAAATTTTTTAATATATTTTAAAATCTGTGTACTGGCTTATTTAAGTGATTTACTTTCCAGTTTTGATTTTCTCGTTCCTATAGATTCTTACTTCTTTTCCATTTAGAGAAGACCTTTAAATATTTCCTTTAGGATAGATTTAGTATTGCTGTATTTGTTTAGTTTTTGCTTGTCTGAGAAATTCTTTATCTCTCCTCCTATTCTAAGTGATAATCTTTCTGGGTAGAGTATCCTAGGTTGCAGATTTTTCCCTTTCTAGACTTGGAATATATCTTTCCACTCCCTTCTGGCCTGCAACGTTTCTGTAGAGAAATCAGCTGATATCCTTATGGGGGTTCTCTTGTAATTAACTCTTTGTTTTTCTCTTGCTGCCTTTACAATCTTCTCTTTAACTTTTGCCATTTTTTATTATAATATGTCTTGGTGTGGGTCTGTTTGGGTTTATCTTGTTTGGGACCCTCTGCTCTTCCTGTGCATAGATATCTGTTTCCTTTAGGTTTGGGAACTTTTCAGCCATAATTTCTTCAAATACATTTTCAATCCCCTTTTCTTCTTTCTTCTCCTTCTGGGATGCCTATTGTGCATAGATTGGCATGCTTTATATTACGTCATAGTTCTCTTATAGTGTTTTCTTTTGGCTTTCTGCTGGCTGTTCTGATTGGGAGATTTCCATTATTGTATCTTCCAGATCACTTATTCATTCTTCTGCATTATTCATTCTGCTTATTGTCTTTAGCTCAGCTTTCGTCTTGGTGAATGAATTTTCTAATTTTTCTTGGCTCCTGCTTATAGTTTCTAGTTCCTTTTTACAGTAATCTGCATTTCTATCAATAGTCCTCAATTCCTTCAATATTTTATCTCCTTTTTGAACTCAGTGTCTATTAGACTGAAGAGGTCTGTTGTACTGTTTGTTCTGTCAGGGGAATTCTCTTGATCTTTTAATTGGGAGTGGTTCCTCTGCTTCATTTCACTTATATTTTTCTTGATCTAAGAGTTTAGGAGAAACAGTTCTTTACTGTGGTCTTGGAGGGCTATTTTTATGTGGCGGCATCCTCGTATAGCCTGTGTGGGTTTAATATTTTTTTGGTGCAAGAGCTGTTTTCAGTATGGATGCCTGCTGCCTCTTTCCTCAGTGTATGCTGGCCATTATCCCTTTGATAGGAGGAGTAACTGGTGGTGACCAGAGCCTGCACTGGATATTGAGTGGGGCCTCCTCTTTGCTCTGTGGTTGTCACTGCCATGTCAGGGGCCTATTCCCTAGTTGTTGAATAGAAACCCCTAGATCCACTTCTGAGTTGCATTTCTGATCTGTGGTGTGAGGTAGATGGGATTGGAGCCCTCCCACTGGGAGAGAAGCCATTGAATATACCTCTGCCAGAGGTGTTCACTGGTGAGTGTGCTCTGTTGTGTCACCTGTCATCTGTTGTGTGGGCTAACAAAGTACGCTGTTATTGGCACTGCCCTCAGCCCCATGTCAACCTTGGGAATGCTGGCAGTTAGCCCTGGTGTCCCTCAGGCATTGTTTTCACAAGGCCACCAGCACAGATCCACTGAAGTCAGGTCCCAGGACTGCAATAGTCATGCACTGGGACCTACTGTGGGAGCTATGGAGACAGCTCAGACCCTGGCCTGGCCCAGCCCCTGCGTGCACGTGTCCATGAAGCCCACAGCTGCTAGGGCCAGTCCTGTCCCAGCTGCAGGAGAACTCATACACTCGGAGGTCCTGCAGATGCTGAATTTACAAAGCCAGTGGTGGAGGTGTAAATCTGCAGTTCATGCTGCCCAGGGGAGAGATTTCATCCCTGCTTCCCAAGTCATACAGTCCCTGGGACTCAGCTGTGGTTTCTGCCTCACCTCTGTGAGCGGGCAACCCACTAGCGGCTGGGGAGTGGGAACCCCCGAGGCGGTGATTGGGGCATGCTTCCCGGAGCCCGCATAAGCAGGAGCTGGCACATGGAGAAACAGGCTGTAATGGCATCCCTTTCCCTTCCTTCATGTGAAATGAACCCATTACTTTCTTCCTGATGGGCATCTTGGCTCACCACCCCCTTTTCTGGCTGCAGGTGAGACAGGCTACTCTGGCTTTTCACAGTAGTAGTGTGTATTTATTTGAGATTTCTTGAGTGTGCAGGGATATTCGGGAATTTCGAGCTAGAGTGGAATGACTTTCAGGCAGTGGCTGGGAGAATTATGATTATCTCTGGGTGTTCATGCCTTCTTTGTTTTCTTCTAGGTGTTCTTTCTAAGGATAGTTTCTGCCTTTCTGAGGAAAAGATAGAGGCAGAAAGGATGATGGCTGAGTGTTTGAGAAATTGTTCTCAGTTAAGGAGACAGTGTGGGTAAGAAGAAAACGTATTCTTCTACAAAATGACCTACTGCATCCACCAGATGGACATATTTTGTTTTGGTAGACCTGTGTCCAGAGCTTCTTAAAGAAATAAAGTCATTTCAAGACTGAATCGCTGATGAATTCCCTCCAAAACTGGAGGCTTCTACTGGTGACAGATTACCCTGAATAATCTCAGTATTTCAGTAATTACCTCCTAATATTGCCTCTCATGATGATGACTGCATATTTTTAATTTTGTTTAGTGTTCTTACATAGTAAGGAAGATGACTGTATTTCTCAAAGAATGTATTCATTCATCAGCATTTAGAAGTGTCTCTACTTGGCTTAGGTCTGTGCTGCAAGAAGGAAATAAACTGCTTTTAGGCTCATTGTATTGAGATAAGTTCATGTGTTACATGTTCCTTTAGAGCTGTAGCTGAAGGATATCAATCATGACTGAGTGTAGATAGAAGAGAACCTAGGACCAGTGTGTCCTGGGGGAGATGATGAGAGACCTTGAATCCCTCTGTTGCCATGGGTCACCGGTCTCCATTCCCCACTGAACATTGGTGGAGGTCTTACTTTACTGAAGCTAGTATGTGTGTGATGGTTTAGAATTCAGTGACCTTCACTGATGTAGCTGTGGACTTCACCCAGGAAGAGTGGACTATACTGGACCCCTTTCAGAGAAAGCTTACAGAGATGTGATGCTGGAGAACTACAAGAACCTGACCACAGCAGGTACAGCTGCCACCATTCTTGTAGCCTCTTAGGGAACAGATGTATATGATGCACCTTCTGTGTTGCATGGTGGGTGATGTTAAATCTGAATACAGTGGAAAGTAACAGACACTGGTCTCTACATGAATGGTTTTCAATTTGGGTGGTTTGTGTAAAAATGTGGTTCTAGGACTAGCAGCAATCACCATCAATCTTAGAAATGTGCCTTCTCTTTCTCCACTTATTGAATCAAACTCTGGCCTCGGGGCCCAGTCATCTATGTCATAATAAACACTGGACTTGATTCTCTTGGACACCAAATGTTGACAGTCACTGGTGTATTGATTTCCCCATGTGAACGAACATCTCTTTTTGCACTTCATTTTCCATTTCAAAAAGGTCTTAAGCTTTGTAATTGTGTATAGCAATCTGAACATGGGCTTCAGGGGCCAGAGAGAAATGATCTTTTTGGAGAACAGAAAGAGGTGAATTTTCATTTTTATCTCTTCTGAAATAATTTTACCACTTTTTTGGAATTATAGGACCTGAGTCATTGGACAGTTTCTCATATTTTGCAGGAGCTTTTTCCATTAATATATCTTTGCTCATGAGCAGGGTATCAATTGTTCAAACTCTCTCTGATCTCTTGGTTGGAACAAGAAGATTTCAGGACAGTGGAGAGAATAGGAGTCCTCCAAAGTGAGTGATCCCCTGGTCAATGAAAATTTCAGTGTCTTTGGAATTATAATAAGGAAACATGAAGTGTTACAAAAATACAACCCTCAGAATGGGAGAAAATGTTTGCAAATGAAGCAACTAACAGGATTAATCTCCAGAATTTATAAGCAGCTCATGCAGCTCAATATTAAAAAAAACAAACACTCCAATCCAAAAATGGGCAGAAGACCTAAATAGACATTTTTCCATAGAAGATATACAGATTGCCAACAGGCACATGAAAGAATGCTCAACATCATTAATCATTAGAGAAATGCAAATCAAAACTACAATGTGATATCATCTCACACTGGTCAGAATGGCCATCATCAGAGAATCTACAAACAACAAATGCTGGAGAGGGTGTGGAGAAAAGGGAACCCTCTTGCACTGTTGGTGGGAATGTAAATTGATACAGCCACTATGGAGACAGTATGGAGGTTCCTTAAAAAACTAAAAATAGAACTACCATACGACCCAGCAATCCCACTACTGGGCATATACCATGAGAAAACCATAATTCAAAAAGAGTCATGTAGGGGCTTCCCTGGTGGCGCAGTGGTTGAGAGTCCGCCTGCCGATGCAGGGGACATGGGTTCACGCCCCGGTCCGGGAAGATCCCACATGCTGCAGAGCGGCTGGGCCCGTGAGCCATGGCCGCTGAGCCTGCGCGTCCAGAGCCTGTGCTCCGCAACAGGAGAGGCCACAACAGTGAGAGGGCCACGTACCGCAAAAAAAAAAAGAAAAAAGAGTCATGTACCAAAATGTTCATTGCAGCTCTATTTACAGTAGCCAGGACATGGAAGCAACCGAAGTGTCCATCCACAGATGAATGGATAAAGAAGATGTGGCACCTATATACAATGGAATATTACTCAGCCATAAAGAGGAATGAAACTGAGTTATTTGTAGTGAGGTGGATGGACCTAGAGACTGTCATACAGAGTGAAGTACGTCAGAAAGAGAAAAACAAATACCCTATGCTAACACATATATATGGAATCTAAAAGAAAAAAAAAGAATGGTCATGAAGAACCTAGGGGCAAGACGGGAATAAAGATGCATACCTACTAGAGAATGGACTTGATATGGGGAAGGGGAAGGGGAAGCTGTGATAAAGTGAGAGAGTGGCATGGACATATATACACTACCAAACATAAAATAGATAGCTAGTGGGAAGCAGACGCATAGCACAGGGAGATCAGCTCGGTGCTTTGTGACCACCTAGAGGGGTGAGATAGGGAGGGTGGGAGGGAGGGAGATGCAAAAGGGAAGAGATGGGGACATATGTATAACTGATTCACTTTGTTATAAAGCAGAAACTAACACACCATTGTAAAGTAATTATACTCTAATAAAGATGTTAAAAAAATAGTAACATGTTAAGATGTGCTTTCTCTCAGAAGGCTGAGGTCATTGGTCTCTGATATTTTAGGATATATTCAAATTGTCATACGTACGTACTTCACATTTACTCAGAATTTCCTCTGAGTTCACAAAATGGCTTGTTCTGTTTCTTTTTTTAAGCTTATCTTTTTTTTGTGTGTGTGTGGTACGCGGGCCTCTCACTGCTGTGGCCTCTCCCGTTGCGGAGCACGCGCAGGCTCAGCGGCCATGGCTCACGGGCCCAGCCGCTCCGCGGCACGTGGGATCTTCCCGGACCGGGGCACGAACCCATATCCCCTGCATCAGCAGGCGGACTCTCAACCACTGCGCCACCAGGGAAGCCTAAGTTTATCATTTTTATGTATGCTATTTTTCCAAACATCCCTCCTTTCCTTTACTGATAATATTTAGTCTTTTTTCCCCATCATATCTTTTTAATTAGCTACTGTATTTTGACTCTGCATTCCTAGCATTCTTAAACATTTGGCAAACCCAAACTCCTCAAATCTGTTATGTGGGTTTTTTTAGTATCTTTAGTTTGGAAGCAAATAAAATGATATTATTTTAAACTTCTTCAACGTACTCTTTGTTTCTGGAAACTCATATTTGTTATTCATTTTTTTTTTATGGGAAATGCAACTTAAAATCAAAGACTC
>NW_006787698.1:4147237-4167030 GCF_000442215.2 Lipotes vexillifer | reverse complement strand
TCAGCAGGATATTCTGGGGGGAAAAACATCTGTTGGGATGGAAACAGTAACATTGGTAAGTTTGAAACATCATATCATTTTTCCACATTTAGAAAAGAATGGGAATTTTATTAGTTATGGCATGAGCACAAGTGATAGATGTTTGCGATAAGTGGCATTCTCCCAGGGGAGAGCAATGTCTCTGGCGAGATATTCTGAATACAGTAAGTCCCCTACATATGAACCTTCAAGTTGTGAACTTTCAAAGATGCAAATGTGCGTTCGCATGTCCAATCACGTAAGTTAGTTCACGTGTCTGGTGTATATTGTCACATGCGTTCATCCTCTATAAGTGGTTGTGCTTTTGTGTACTGTACAGTACTGTATACAGTACAGTAGTACAGTATCTTTATTTCAAGCCCAGGATGTCTGGAAGGAAGCATAAAAGCAGTGGTGATATAGCTGGTACTTCTAAGAAGTGCCAGGTGTTAACAATGGAAACATAAAAGTGAAAATAATTGAGAGAGTGGAGCGAGGCAAAAAGATGGTAGATGTCACTCGTTCTTACAACATGAATCATTCGACCATTGGCATGATTCTAAAGAACAAGGACAAGATCATGGATCGTGTGAAGTCTGCTGTGCCAATGATGTCAACAATAATATCGAAGAAATGTGGAAAAGTGATGGAGGAGATGGAGAAACTTCTCAGGGTGTGCATGCAGGATTAGCATCAGTGTCGAGTCCTGCTCAGCTTAATGCTGATTTAAGAGAAAGCTAAAAGCCTTTATGAAGACTTGAAGAAGTAACATGGCGAAGAATTAGGGGGCCATGATTCTTCGCACCAGGGAAGTCCCCTGAGCAGGTTTTTAATGTGGATGAGACAGGACTGTACTGGAAGAGGATGCCAGACTGAAGTTACGTCAGTAAGGAGGAAAAGTTGATGCCAGGGGCTTCCCTGGTGGCGCAGTGGTTGAGAATCTGCCTGCTAATGCAGGGGACACGGGTTCGAGCCCTGGTCTGGGAGGATCCCACATGCCACGGAACAACTAGGCCCGTGAGCCACAACTACTGAGCCTGCGTGTCTGGAGCCTGTGCTCCGCAACAAGAGAGGCCACGATAGTGAGAGGCCCGCGCACCGCAATGAAGAGTGGCCCCCACTTGCCACAACTAGAGAAAGCCCTGGCACAGAAACGAAGACCCAACACAGCAAAAATAAATTAATTTAAAAAAATACATTGGTTCTCAACCTTTAAAAAAAAAAAAAAAAAAAAAAAAAAGTTGATGCCAGGCTACAAAGCAGCAAAAGGTAGGCTAGGACTTTCCTGGTGGCACAGTGGTTAAGAAGCCACCTGCCAATGCAGGGGACTCGGGTTCGATCCCTGGTCCGGGAAGATCCCACATGCCGCAGAGCAACTAAGCCCGTGAGCCACAACTACTGAGCCCACATGCCTAGGGCCTATGCTCCACAACAAGTGAAGCCACTGCAATGAGATACCCGCACACCGCAATGAAGAGTAGCCCCCGCTTGCCACAACTAGAGAAAGCTCGTGCACAGCAATGAAGACCCAATGCAGCCAAAAATAAATAAATTTTAAAAAAATAAATAACTTTATTTAAAAAAACAAAAAGGTAGGCTAACTCTGTTGTTTGGTGGCAGTGCTTCCAGGGATATGAAGCTGAAGCCTCTCTTAGTTTATCATTCAGAGAACCCAAGAGCCCTTAAAAACATAGCCAAGGGCTTTCTTCCTGTTGTGTGGAAGAGTAACCCCAAAGCTTGGGTTACACAGGCCATTTTCCAGGACTGGTTTCTCCACCCCTTTATACTGGAGGTAGAGAAATACTGCTTGGAGAAGGATGTCCCTTTTAACATTCTTTTGCTGCTTGACAGTGCTCTGTGCCACCCCCAATTCATGGACGACTTTCATCCCAGTGTCAAAGTAGTGCATCTGCCGCTAAATACTACATCGCTCATCCAACCTATGGACCAGGGAGTTAAAGTGACTTTCAAGAAATGTTATTTATGTCACACTTTTCGTCAGGCAGTAAAGGCACGTGACAATCGGGAACAACCTTGTGACAATTTTGGAAGGACTGTAACATCTACAAGGCCATAAAAATCATTGACTTTGCTTGGCATGAGGTTATGGCCATCACCATGAATGGGGTTTGGAAGAACCTTTGCCTGAAGTTTGTTCATGATTTTCATGGATTTGAGAAGGTGGATGAGTAGTCCAAAGAGGTCTTCAACAACTTAGTGACCCTCAGGGAGAATCTGGAGCTAGATCTGCAAGAGGACAACTTTATTGAACTCCTTGCTATGCAACATGAGGAGTTTACTAATGAAGACTAATGATGGAATTGGAGGCCTAGAGAAAGGATGAAGAGAGACAAGAGGAAGAAGGAGTAACTGAAGAACCGAAGAGATTCACCATGGAGGAAATGGGAAGGGGATTTTCTTATTTGTGGAGGCACTGTTAGATTTTGAGGCACAGGACCCGAATGTAGAATGGTACACGAAGGCTGCTGCAGCTGTTCAGAATGCAGCCCAGTGCTACTATGTCATCTATGTTGAGGGAAAAAGAACTATTACCCAGACATCACTGGATGATTTTTTCAAGAAGATAGACAGAATTGAATCCAGCAAGGAACCAGAACGTGTGCCATCAGCATCAGGCATGAGTGAAATTGCAGCTTGCCCTCTGTCTCCTATTGCTGATGATTCTTCAACTCTACCATCTCCCACCTCCCCTCCCTCCACCAGTCAGTCATTCTTCTTGCCTGCTCACTTGATGCCAGCCCCTGTATGTCAGCGGTTGTACTGTACTACTGTACTTTTCAAGGTACTGTACTGTAAGATTAAAAATGTTTTATTTTTTGTGTCTTTTATGTATTATTTGTGTAAAAAGTATTATAAACCTATTACAGTACAGTACTATACAACTGATTGTGTTAGTTGGGTACCTAGGCTAACTTTATTGGACTTATGAATGTGCTCTTGGAGCAGAACTCATTTATATGTAGGGGACTTACTGTATTCTGAATATGATGAATTTGGGGACATCCTGAACCTACCTTGAAACTTGGCCCTTCAGAGTTCCTGGAAGTCCCACTTTCCCCATATATAACTAGGCATTGAGATTTTACAACAGTCCATGAAGCTATACAGGATTATTTGAAGGTTGGAGTAGATGGAACATCATTCTGGCATAAGGATTCCATCATTTAACTTGAAAGAAATCAACAGGGCAGAGGTGTATGAACGTGATAGAAATGGTAAAAATCATCATCATCATTGTAATGATGTTTCAAGTTTGACATGAGTAAGATCAATTAATGAGTCTGAACGATCTTTGCATCATCATTCATCTGTCCATCCACAGGCAAGAATCCACAATGGATGGGAACTCTATGACTGTGAGCAACATAGGAAAGACTTCAGTGAACACTGGAGAACTCAAAATGGAGGCAACACTTAATGAGCATAATGAGTATGGAAAAAGCTTCCTTACTCCACAGAAGAAAACCTCTACTGTTGAAAAGTATTCTGTGTTTAATCAGTGTGGAAAAGCCATCATCCTGACTCCAGATATTGTGGATGGGAAAACCAGCATTGGAGAGAAAGCCTTGGAATGCAGTGATGGTGAGGAAGCCTGTGTGAATCAGCCTTCCCTTCAGGCACAAGTGGTAACTCAGAATGGGGAAAAACCCTGTGAACAGAAGGAGGAGAGCTTCTGTTCACTCCACAGCTGTGGTATACATGTACGCAATCACACCGCAAAAAAAGGTTATGGGTAAAAGCAGTGTGGGAACGTCTGTAACTATCATACAGCCATTAAAATTCACATGGGAACCCACACTGGAGAGAAACCCTATAAATGTAAAGAACATGAGAAAGACTTTGTTAGTGCTTATTGGCTTATGAGGCAAATAAAATCTCATACTGGAGAGAGGCCCTTTATGTGTAAGGAATGTGGGAAAGCCTTCATTAGAGCTTCTCAACTTAATTTGCATATAAAGTCTCATACTGGAGAGGAGCCCTTTTTTATATGTAAGGAATGTGGGAAGTCCTATAGATATTCCTCATACTTTAAAAAATACATTCTTCTTTACACTGAAGCAACACCATATAAATGCAGGGAATGTAAGAAGGCCTTCATTAGTTCTAGTCAACTTAGGAAACATGCAAAATCTCATAGTGGAGAGAAGCCCTTTCCATGTGAAGAATGTGGAAAATCCTTTAGAAGTTCCTCTGACCTTAAAATTCACATTCACATTCACACTGGAATAAAACCCTACAAATAGGAGGAATGTGGGAAAGCCTTCATTTGGAATGCAGGCCTTTCTAGACATGTACAAACTCACAATGGAGAAAACCTAAGGATGTAAACAATATGAGAAAGACTTCAGTTATTCCAATTCCTTTTTTTTTTTTTTTTTGCGATATGTGGGCCTCTCACTGTCGTGGCCTTTCCCGTTGCCGGACGCGCAAGCTCAGCGGCCACGGCTCACAGGCCCAGCCGCTACGCGGCTCACGGGCCCAGCCGCTACGCGGCATGTGGGATCCTCCCAGACCGGGGCACGAACCCGTATCCCCTGCATCGGCAGGCGGACTCTCAACCACTGCGCCACCAGGGAGGCCCCCAATTCCTTTTAAATACATGAAAAACTTATTCTCTAGAAAAATCCTATAAATGAACAATATGTAGGAAAGCCTTTAATTCTCTCTATTCCTTTTGTCTTGAAAGAAATCACCTTGTCTTATTGATGTCAGTCATGTAGGAAAGCCCTCAGTAGTCCTGATTCACTTGACCTGAAAAGAGCACACTGGAGAGATGGTCGTTAAGCATAAGGAATGTGGGAAAGTCATCCATCTCACAACGCAGCCTGTTAGGGCTCACAGTGAAGCCATACTACTGCGAAACATGGTAAGCACTTTACTGTTTCCTCAGGGAAATATATATTCCTTAAATATTGGAGATCTTGCAATGCAGAGGAACTCTACTAAGGTAAGATTTGTGGAAAACTGTACTTCTCCTGAATACTTTGATGTTGACTTGAGATCACACTGTGGAGAAGAACATTATGGATGTAAAAATATTGTAGAGTCATCATGTTTTTTCCATTAGAATGTTACTCATCAGGAATTCCCTGGCAGTTCGGTGGTTAGGACTCAGCGCTTTCACTATCGGGGCCTGGATGTGATCTCTGGTCAGGGAACTAAGATCCCACTACCCATGCAGTGTGGCCAAAAGAAAAAGAGAAAAAAGAAAAAGGAATGTCATTCATCCATTGGACATGGGGTGATTTACAATTAAGAGAAATGAAATGTAGGAAATATGGGAAATGTTACCCTGAGTCTGAAATCTTAGGGTTTCTGTAAAAGGATAGAATTCCGGTCGGTCCCAAAGATCTATTTTGAACATTTGTCATCTGGCCCTGACCTTTCCTGGGCAGTGGTACGTCTTTCTTTCTCCTCATCATCAGGCCAGGCCAGTCTAGTTGCTACATCTTCCAGGCCACAGCCTGGCCAAAAGTGGGCCTACAGGATTCACAGTTAATCTTCTTTGGACCCCCTGGTTTCTCCTTGTCAGGTGCACCTGGTTAAGATGTTGCGAAGACAGGGACTGCTTGACTGTGTATGGTGCTCATCAAGTCCCAATGGCTGAAGTGGAGAATATAGTACATCTCTGTAAATTCTGTAAAGATGGCCTTGGCCTCTCACAGTCCTGATCCTTTCAGGGTCAGGATTAAGCATGGGATGAATGGTGAAAGAGTGAGATTTCATCTACTGTTGTGAGACACCCCAATTTCATGACCTTTGTGGGAAAACAACACCCTGACCCCTGTGGAAGGCATTCAACCTCAGGCATTGCAGGAAGAGGGTAAAAGCAATGAATGTTCTCTTTCACCCCTATATCCAGCTCCAAACCCATGGGTAACAATCATATCATGTGTCTGGGTCAAGCAACCTCTGCTGTTGGTGACATGGCCTCCCTCTGTGTTTGTCATCCCATCCAAGTGCTTGAAAAGTGAAAAACTCATGTGACTCTGGCTGCTCTTGTTAATATGCGCTGCTTGATGCCATGACTGGCAGTTCCTGAAGGTGGGCTTCGGGTGCAGAGACAGACAAATGACCAGTACACCTATTCCTCTTCTTAAAGATTGGTTTATGGAGGTTCAGCTGTCCTCAGTTATTCTCCAATCTTTGTTACCACTGGGAATTACAGAAATTAAACAGAATCTGTCTGGACTTTTTATTGGCTCAATTCTACCAGCTGTCAGTAACGTCCTCGGTACAGGTGTACCAACCACACCATTATTGCCACCAGAACTAACCAGTCTCTCATTAATGTGCCACCAGTGAACCCAGCTACTGCATTACCAGGTCTGATGCATTTACCAGCGGTATGCCTAATCGCTACACCCTCCCCAGTCTTAAGCTTCCCACACCCTATGTCATGCAAGGTGTCAGCTAGCCAGAACTTGTTAACCTGAGTATGTTGCCCATCTTGCCTTCCTAGGACTCTATTAAAAACCTCATTTCAGCCTCAGATAAAAAGTTACACAGTTCTCGTGTTTGAGCAGCCTTGGGTTACATCATGTATGGCCATCAGGGTGCATGACACTTTCTTTTCTTTTTTTGCGGTACGTGGCCCTCTCACTGTTGTGGCCTCTCCTGTTGCAGAGCACAGGCTCTGGACGCGCAGGCTCAGCGACCATGGCTCACGGGCCCTGCTGCTCCACGGCATGTGGGATTTTCCCGGACCGGAGCACGAACCCGTGTCCCCTGCATCGGCAGGCGGACTCTCAGCCACGGCACCACCAGGTAAGCCCCATGACACTTTCTTGATGACACTTTCTTGAGGCTAATCAAACCATTGTAATGATAATCCAAATCAAGCTTAAAACAAAGCCTGGACTGGAATTAACCTCTGAACCTTCACTTATACATATTTATATGTGGAGTAACGTGTCATGTTTGGTTCTTTTTTGTGTATGCATATTTCTATTTGGCATATCTGTTGATCTCTTTAATTATTGGCAGTGACACTGAATTATCAGCAGATTAGTCTTAACTCCCTTGAATGCAGTGTAATGGATTATATACTAGCCCTGGATGACATTCTGATTTTCTGGAATAAGACCTATATTTCCAGTAGAATTTGTTGCAGTTGCCTGAGTCTGAGACCTCATGGGTCATGTTAGAGGTTTATATGCAGGTTGGCCTCATTCTGCTGCTTCGACTCCTAGTGATAGTATCATCAACAAGTGCTCACTGAGATCCATGAAGCAGATTTCATCCCAGCTTTTGTTCTTCAGTGGCTGACCAGATGTCACTTCCATGTGAAAATTCTCCAAAAGCCGAGTTGACGTGTCAACCAGGAGTAGCTTATTGAAGACCGTCCTCTGTGTATCACTCTTGCCCCCGCTCATCGTGTTGTACATGTGAATACAAGGCTCTGACCCCTTTTTTTCTCAGAATTGAGAAACGCAGTGAGGAGCTTGGAAAGACAACATCATCTCTCCTATTGAGGCAACAAGCAGGCTTGGTTCCTGCTTCAAAGAAACTGAAATAAATTCCACAACCTCAGCATTGCTCTCCTGTAAGACAACCCAGTGTATGTGTAGACTCCACGTGGGCCCTCTGTGTCACTCCTGAGAGACTCAGGGACAAAGGGAACCAATACAAACAGGCTAACTTTCCTTGGAGGAAGGGAATAATCAAGTCATAGATCCAACTGTTTTGGTGATAGAGACGTGACTTCCTGGAAGAGGCAGAACAGCCAGGCTGGGTTGAAAGACAGAGGAGCGTCTGGAATCAAGTAATGAAAGCTCTCCCCGGATATTTGCCCATGTTTGGGGCAAGAAGAGGGAACAAGGATCCCTGCTGTCCTACTTCTTAATGAGGCTCAACAGTAAGTGTATCAGTAATTATATCAGTTTCCTTTTCCTTAATTTCTTAGTCTTATTGTAGCATTACTTTTTATTTATTGATTGATCTATTTTTATTATTTATTATTATTATTATTTTTTCAGTACGCAGGCCTCTCACCGCTGTGGCCTCTCCCGTTGCGGAGCACAGGCTCCGGACGCGCAGGCTCAGCGCCCATGGCTCTGGGGCCCAGCCACTCCGCGGCATGTGGGATCTTCCCAGACTGGGGCATGAACCCGTGTCCCCTGCATCGGCAGGCGGACTCTCAACCACTGCGCCACCAGGGAAGCCCTGTAGCATTACTTTTTAAATGTCTCTTTTGATATAGACATTATATGGAGTTTTAAGGTGCCCAGGTATTTGAAATGCAGTCTTAAAATCCTTTTTTTTCCCCCTTGGTGTATTTATAATATAATGTAATTGCTAATAAATATGGGTTTGTGTCTAGCATCTTATTTTTTCCATATTTATCTCATTTTTCATCTTTCTCTGCATCGTTAGTATATTTTCATGTAAATGATTTTACTGTCGATGATTGAAATTTATATGCTCCACTAATTTTATATTAGTTTTTACCCTGAAACCTTTTAAATTAATGTCTTTCATTGAAGTCTTAATACCTTTTCCCTCGTACAAAGTGTACTGGGACTTGTGAATACAGCAATGCCCATCGTCAACTCCTCAGCGGCACACTGACCCAGAGACCTAGAAATCAGTCTGTAGTCAGAAGAGCCACTAAACAGACCCAGGTGGGAAAAAGAACCAACTCTCCCTTGAGAAGTGGCAGAGCCCCACCTTCTTGGGAGAGGTTACATCTGACAGGGACTTGGATAGCCCTGTAGGGAAGTGCTCAGTACCATCAGAAACAGTGAAATGAATGCACTTTTGTGAGGTAAATTGGCCTCCTCCATAGGGGTACAGCTGTGGAGACTGCATGATTGCCCCACTGTGGACATAACAGTAATGACGATGGAAACGGCTGTGACTGGTCCCCAGCTTTCCTGGGTCATGAAGGCTTCACGTTGGCCTTTTCTATCCCAGGCAACTTTGGACCTGGCTGTCTGCCTCAGCCCCCAGTGGTGCATCTGTTGGGTTTCCCATTGGCTTTGTCCCCTGGCCTTTCTGCGACCCTGCAGTCAATGCAGCTCTGACCCTTTCTTCACTCTTTACCCAGACCTGCCGCTCTCACAGGCAGCTGTCTTCTTGCCTCCTTCTCTCCCTCTGACTGCCCTGCCACTTGTCACATAAAGGGTGGCCTGTGGGTCCCTGGTGATGGGGACATTATGTAAGACGTTATTGCCCCTGAGCAGTATGTCTTTCCACGGGGTGTAACAGCAGAAAGGCATCTCTTTAGTACAGGAGCTTTGAGGCGAGGAGTGGGGAAGATAGTTCATTAGAGTGAAGGGCGGAACAGGGTCAGTTTGTGTTTGTGCTCCTTGAGGGGAGGAGAGATCTGCACCCTGAGCTTCTGAACCAGTTCACTTGTGACCCATTGGAACACAGCACCTTTCACCACTATGAATCACTTTCGTCGGTGGAATCAATTTCATCATTCTTATCTCAATATTAATGGAAAAGTTAAGGGACAGGTTGGGGATATCCTTCCGCCTGAATCTATCACGTCTTGTCTCTAGAGCAAAGCCCAGAGTTCTTGTTCACGGAACATGTTTAGACAGGTACAGCGTTCAGCCCATGGTGACTCTGGGGGCACCAGGCCCCTGTGCTGGCCTGGAAGGCCATGTGATGCCTCAGCAGCCAGGCAGATTGGAGCCCAAATATCTACAAGGGCAGCTCCAGGAGCTACTGGGCTCCCCTCAGCTGGGAAAGCAGAACACTGTATTGTGTGGGCTTCTTCCTTGAAGCACTTCTTGGTGGCTGATTTGTGTCAAAGCCCACCTTCCCTCCCCAGCCACCGGCTCTCAGTGATGTGTGTCCGATGCTCTCCCTGCATGACCCACTGCATTTGGCCTACCCTCTGGTGCCTGCCTGGGAACAGGGTGTTTCTGTTTCTGAATGGCTGAGGCAGCTGTGCTTGTGAGGCTACTGACCTCCCTGTGCCAGCAACCTGCAGGAGAGTGACCCTGCATGTGGGCATTTAAAAATAGTGTTTTGTGGTAGGTGTTTTGTTCAGTGTTTTAGTCTTTGAAATGCCAGCTAAACAGCTTTTTTTTTATACTCACTTTTTTACACTCTGCATTTCCCCATTTAGGGTCTGAGTTTAGTAGTTAAAAACAAACCTAGCCTTTAAAAAAAATCTGACTTTTGATTTGCAAATTGATTTAAAATGTCCATTTAAAATAAACAGCTCAGATACATAAATTTAATATTACTAAAGAAACCTCCAGTACTTTAAGGTCCTTTTATGGGCAGGTATCTTTTTCTTTTTTTTTCACTCTTAACACCTTTTATTATTTTTTTAACATCTTTATTGGAGTATAATTGCTTTACGTTGTTGTGTTAGTTGCTGCTGTATAACAAAGTGAATCAACTATTCATATACATATATCCCCATATCTCCTCCTTCTTGTGTCTCCCACCCACCCTGCCTATCCCACCCCTCTAGATGGTCACAAAGGACCGAGCTGATCTCCCTGTGCTATGTGGCTGCTTCCCACTAGTTATCTATCTTACATTTGGTAGTGTATATATGTCAGTGCTCCTATCTCACTTTGCCCCAACTTACCCTTCCCCCTCCCCATGTCCTTAAGTCCACTCTCTACGTCTGCATCTTTATTCCTGTCCTGCCCCTAGGTTCTTCAGAACCATTTTTTTTTAGATTCCATATATATGTGTTAGCATACGGTATTTGTTTTTCTCTTCCTGACTCACTTCACTCTGTGTGACAGATTCTAGGTCCATCTACCTCACTACAAGTAACTCAATTTCGTTTCTTTTTATGACTGAGTAATATTCCATTGTATATATGTGTATCATCTTCTTTATCCATTCATCTGTTGATAGACACTTAGGTTGCTTCCATGTCCTGGCTATTGTAACTAGAGGTGCAATGAACATTGTGGTACATGACTCTTTTTGAGTTATGGTTTTCTCAGGGTTTATGCCCAGTAGTGGGATTGCTGGGTCGTATGGTAGTTCTATGTTTAGTTTTTTAAAGGAGCCTCCATACTGTTCTCCATAGTGGCTGTATCAATTTACATTCCCACCAACAGTGCAAGAGGTTTCCCTTTTCTCCACACCCTCTCCAGCATTTATTGTTTGTAGATTCTTTGATGATGGCCATTCTGACCGCTGTGAGGTGATACCTCATTGTAGTTTTGATTTACATTTCTCTAATGATTAGTGATGTTGAGCATCCTTTCATGTGTTTGTTGGCAATCTGTTTATCTTCTTTGGAGAAATGTCTATTTAGCTCTTTTGTCCATTTTTGGATTGGATTTTTTTTTTTTTGATATTGAGCTGTATGAGTTGCTTGTATATTTTGGAGATTAATCCTTTGTCAGTTGTTTCATTTGAAAATATTTTCTCTTTGGGCAGGTATCTTACACAGCTGGGTCTCTAAGAGAGGCGCTGCCAACCAAACTGGTTTTAAATTTCTTTTCCCCCAGATCTGTGGATTTTGGAGGATCCATTAAATACTTCTACTACTAATCCTGCACTCACAATCTTCTACTGCTCTAACATAAACATCATGTAAAATTTACTAAACTATTTTAAGTGTGCAGTTCAGTGGCATTAAGCACACTCTTATTGTTATGCAGCCATTGCCACCATCCATCTCCAGATGTTTTTCATCATCCCAAATTGATACTTGGTACTTATTAATCAATAACTTACTGTTGCCCCTTGCTCTGGTCCTGGTAACCACCACTGTACTTTCTATCTTGGGCTCTATGAAATAGACTCCTCTGGTTACCTTATGTATGTGGAGCCATATACTACAATTGTCCCTTGAACGGCATGGGTTTGAAATGCACAGGTCCGCTTATACTTGGATGTTTCCTCAATAAATAATATGGTACTACATGATCCACGGTTGGTTGAATTTGTGGTTGCAGAACCACGGATTCAGATGGCTGACTCTGGGACTTGAACATCCCTAGATTTTGTTGTCCCCAGCAGGTCCTAGAAGTAGTCCCCTGTGGATACTGATGGATGGCTGTATTTGGCTTTTTGTATTTTGCTTACTTCACATAGTAGAATACCTTCAAGTTTCATCCATGGTGTTGCATGTGACAGAATATTTCTTTTTAAGGCTAAATAATACTCCATTGGATATGTATACCACATTTTGTTTCCCCAGCAGGTCCTAGAAGTAGTCCCCTGTGGATACTGATGGATGGCTGTATTTGGCTTTTTGTATTTTGCTTGTTTCACATAGTAGAATACCTTCAAGTTTCATCCATGGTGTTGCATGTGACAGAATATTTCTTTTTAAGGCTAAATAATACTCCATTGGATATGTATACCACATTTTGTTTATGCAGTCATCCATTAATGGACACTTCGGGGGCTTCCATCTTTTGGCTACTGTGAATAATGCTGCTGTGAACATGAATGTGGATAGAACTACCAAGTTCTTTCAATTCTGGGTGAAACTCCAGAAATTGCTGGATACTACACTAGGTCTGTATGTATCCTCGTTCACTTTTAAATCCTACCTTATCTTGACAGGTATGTTATTCATAGGGATATTTGGAAAAAGTACAAAATGGGAGCTTTTGACATATAGAAATTCTGTCAGTTGTGTGTAAAGATGTACTATGAGAGCGTCTAGAGCACTAGAGCACTGTATGTTTTTGTTTTCTGCATTTGCCTCTAGATGGGTATTTATTATATCCCATGGTGGACTGTGTATTACATCAAGCAACCTAAGAGCCAGTGATTTTGCTATATCTAGGTCTCCTTTACCAATCTTGGGAAGAATCTCAGTTGTGTGTTAGTCACAAGTCCCTGGGTTCCCTCAGTGAACAAGGCTCTATGCAAGGTACTATGTCATTGGTAACCAAAAGACACAAAAAAAGCCCATAATGTGCAAAAACTCTCCAAAAGAAAGTAGATCCTAATGCCAGATGATGTAGACTGATTTTTCCTGTTTTTTGAATTTTTGACCACACTGTGTGGCTTGTGGGATCTTAGTTCCCCAACCAGGGATTGAGCCTGGGCCCTCAGCAGTGAAAGCTCTCAGTCCTAACCACTGGATGGCCAGGGAATTCCCAAGACAATGTAGACTTTGAAGCATTTCTACAGATAGAGTTAATCAGATAAAAGATTCCAGTTCTTCAAGATAGGAAAAGTTGAGATGTGTCTCCACTAAATATTTTTGTAAAATATATAAAGGAATGTTTGAGAGAAATAAAAGGATGAAGAGATAGTACAGAGTTCCACAGGGGGACTTAAAATCTTTCTCCCAGAATGTTTCTCCAAACAGTAGAGGAAAAACAGGACATATATATGAGAACAATGAGTAAATGCCTAATATCTGTGTACCGAATACTGTATCTAGTAACTGTTAGAAATCGGAAAGCGCTTGTCTGGGGATGAAGGTGAGGGGATGGACTAGAACAGGCAGGAGGGCTTTGGGGGAAGATAATTACATTCTATACCTTGCTTCCTCTGGTGATTATGCAAGTATATGCAATTTTCAGAAGTCATTCCCAGAATGCTTACATGTACATTTCATTGTACACTAATGGTATCTCAGTGGGAAAAGAATGTAAACATCCTATACAGCCACCAGGAAAATAGGTCTCTGGGCCTGTGCAATACAAGGTTTCCTAGTTTGAGGAATGTGGCATTAAGTAGAATCTCTACTAGGAAATAGATAGCTGGTTTTTACCTGTGACCCTATGTTACTTCAGGGTTAACAAAAAAACAACAACTGGTAAACAAAAGACATATGATGCTGCCTAGGACATGCAAAATCTCTCCACAAGAAAGCAGATCCTAATGCCAGACAACATAGACTTGATGTATATGGTTTCAGGCTTCAGGCTTCTCATTTCTGCGGTTATTGAGATGGTAGATTTGGTTCATGGATAAAAATTGGAACTTTCTGCCTTTGTCATTCGAATACTATTGTGGAGATGACCATTTAGGCTGCTCTTCTGTATTTTATTTATTAAAGACTGATTGAGTTTATTTTATTTTTTAAATTAATTTTTATTGGAGTATAGTTGATTTACTATGTTGTGTTAGTTTCTGCTCTACAGCAAAGTGAATCAGTTATTCCTATACATATATCCACTCTTTTTTAGATTCTTTTCCCATAAAGGTCATTACAGAGTATTGAGTAGACTTCCCTGTGCTATATAGTAGGTCCTTATTAGTTAGCTATTTTATATATAGTAGTGTGTATATGTCAATTCTAATCTCCCAATTTATCTCTTCCCCACTTCCCCCTTGGTAACCATAGTTTGTTTTCTACATCTGTGACTCTATTTCTGTTTTGTAAATAAGTTCACTTGTACCATTTTTTTAGATTCCACATATAAGCGATATCATATGATCTTTGTCTTTCTCTGTCTGACTTACTTCACTCAGTATGACAGTCTCTAGGTTCATCCATGTTGCTGCAAATGGCATTATTTCATTCTTCTTTATGGCTGAGTAATGTTTCACTGTATATATGTGCCACATCTTCTTTATCCATTCATCTGTCAATGGACATTTACATTGCTTTCATGTCCTGGCTATTGTAAATAGTGCTGCAGTGAACATTGGGGTGCATGTATCTTTTCGAATTATGGTTTCCTCTGGATATATGCCCAGGAATGGGATTGATGGATCATATGGTAGTTCTATTTTTAATTTTTTAAGGAACCCCCATACTTTTCTACAGAGTGGCTGTACCAATTTACATTCCCATCAACAGTGTAGGAAGTTTCCCTTTTCTCCACACCTTCTCCAGCGTTTATTGTTTGTAGATTTAAAAAAAAATTTTTAATTTAATTTATTTTTTATACAGCAGGTTCTTATTAGTTATCTATTTTATACATATTAGTGTATACATGTCAATCCCAATCTCCCAATTTATCCCACCCCCCACCCCCACCCCACCACTTTGCCCCCTTGGTGTCCATACGTTTGCTCTCTACATCTGTGTCTCTATTTCTGCCCTGCAAACAGGTTCATCTGTACCATTTTTCTAGGTTCCACATATATACATTAATATACGATATTTGTTTTTCTCTTTCTGACTTACTTCACTCTTTATGACAGTCTCTAGATCCATCCACATCTCTACATCTCTACAAATGACCCAATTTCGTTCCTTTTTATGGCTGAGTAATATTCTATTGTATATATGTACCACATCTTTTTTATCCATTCGTCTGTTGATGGTTGCTTCCGTGACCTGGCTATTGTATAGTGCTGCAGTGAACATTGGGGTGCGTGTGTCTTTTTGAATTATGGTTTTCTCTGGGTATATGCCCAGTAGTGGGATTGCTGGGTCATATGGTAATTCTATTTTTAGTTTCTTAAGGAACCTCCATACTGTTCTCCATAGTGGCTGTATCAATTTACATTCCCACCAACAGTGCAAGAGGGTTCCCTTTTCTCCACACCCTCTCCAGCATTTGTTGTTTGTAGATTTTCTGATGATGCCCATTTTAACTGTGTGAGGTGATACCTCACTGTAGTTTTGATTTGCATTTCTCTAATAATTAGTGATGTTGAACAGCTTTTCATGTGCTTCTTGGCCATCTGTATGTCCACTTTGGAGAAATGTCTATTTAGGTCTTCTGCTCATTTTTTGATTGGGTTTTTTTTTTTTTTTAATATTGAGCTGCAATATGTATATGTATAACTGATTCACTTTGTTATAAAGCAGAAACTAACACACCATTGTAAAGCAATTATACTCCAATAAAGAAGTTAAAAAATATTGAGCTGCATGAGCTGTTTATATATTTTGGAGATTAATCCTTGGTCCGTTGATTCATTTGCAAATATTTTCTCCCATTCTGAGGGTTGTCTTTTCCTCTTGTTTTTAGTTTCCTTTGCTTTGCAAAAGCTTTTAAGTTTCATTAGGTCCCATTTGTTTATTTTTGTTTTTATTTCCATTACTCTAGTAGGTGGGTCAAAAAAGATCTTGCTGTAATTTGTGTCATAGAGTGTTCTTCCTATGTTTTCCTCTAAGAGTTTTATAGTGTCTGGTCTTACATTTAGGTCTCTAATCCATTTTGAGTTTATTTTTGTGTATGGTCTTAAGGAGTGTTGTAATTTCATTCTTTTACATGTAGCTGTCCAGTTTTCCCAACAGCACTTATTGAAGAGGCTGTCTTTTCTCCATTTTATATTCTTGCCTCCTTTAGCAAAGATAAGGTGACCATAGGTGCATGGGCTTATCTCTGGGCTTTCTATCCTGTTCCATTGACCTGTATTTATGTTTTTGTGCCAGTACCCTATTGTCTTGATTACTGTAGCTTTGTACTATAGTCTGAAGTCAGGGAGTCTGATTCCTTCTGCTCCATTTTTTTCCCTCAAGACTGCTTTGGCTATTTGGGGTCTTTTGTGTCTCCATATAAATTTTAAGACTTTTTGTTCTAGTTCTGTAAAATACGCCACTGGTAATTTTATAGGGATTGCATTGAATCTGTAGATTGCTTTGGGTAGTATAGTCATTTTCACAATATTGATTCTTCTAATCCAAGAACATGGTCTATCTCTCCATCTGTTTGTGTCATCTTTGATTTCTTTCATCAGTGTCTTATAGTTTTCTGAGTACAGGTCTTTTAACTCCTTAGGTAGGTTTATTCCTAGGTATTTTATTCTTTTTGCTGCAATGGTGAATGGGATTTTTTCCTTAATTTCTCTTTCTGATCTTTCGTTGTTAGTGTATAGGAATGCAAGAGATTTCTGTGCATTAATTTTGTATCCTCCAACTTTACCAAATTCATTGATTAGCTCTAGTAGTTTACTGGTGGCATCTTGAGGATTCTCTATGTATAGTATCAAGTCATCTGCAATCTTGTTTGTAGAGTTTTTGATGATGGCCATTCTGACCTGTGTGAGGTGATACCTCATTGTAGTTTTGATATGCATTTCTCTAAAAATTAGTGATGTTGAGCATCTTTACATTTGCTTTTTGGCCATCTGTATATCTTCTTTAGGGAAATGTCTACTTAGATCTGCCCATTTTTTTCTTGTGCTTCTATGATTGATTTTAAACATTTAGAGTTGACCTTTAAACCACAGAAGGTTAAAAGATAACAAATAAGGAAATCTGAGGGATAAATGAATAAAAAATAAAAGCAAAACAAAAGAAATAATACCCAAAGGTGGTTCTCTGAGCAGATTCACATTGAGGAGACCCATTAAATACACAGATATTGGAGAACATCTGACTTGGCATTTGCCCTCTGCAAAGATGAGAGGGAGAGAGCAGACCTGTTTCAATTGAATTTTCCCAACTAAGATTTTCTCCAGGTTTCACAGTAGTTAAGATTTATTCAGAGTGGTTTTTGCAGGGAAATCTTGACATTGCATTTCTAATCTTTTTTGGTTAAAGGTGTAATAGTCCATATTTACTTTTCTGTTCTGCCTTTATCTGCCCCAGAATATTTATGCCACTGTGGGTGTGTATGTAGGACCTTCCTTATTTTCTTGCCTCCTTCATTTCCCTCATATCACTTTTGAACTGATATATTAATCATTATTTTATTATCTACCTCCTACCATCATATGGGATCGTCTAGGCCTCATACGTTTTTTGTATACATTGCTCGTGTCTTCTCAGTTCCTAGCACAGGGACATAACTTAATTATTTGCTGAGAGATTAAAGGAGAACGCCAGAGGGAAGAACTTAAAAGGAGATACAGGCCTCCAGGCTTCTCCAGGCTACTTCAAGGGAACGTAAACTGGGTCAACTGAATAAAATATTTCATTCTTTTTCTCTTCATAATGCCCAGCAGCAGTTTATACTGTGTAAGCCATATATAGACTTTAAATTTTTTCTATAACCACAAGAAACCAAAAAGAAATAACTGAGATCTTTTTCTTTTCTTTTTGGCTGCGATGAGTCTTTGTTGCTGCGCGCAGGCTTTCTCTAGTTGTGGTGAGCGGGGGCTACTCTTCATTGTGGTGCGTGGTCTTCTCATTGTGGTGGCTTCTCTTGTTGCGGAGCACGGGCTCTGGGTGCACGGGCTTCAGTATTTGTGGCACGTGGGCTCAGTAGTTGTGGCTTGCAGGCTCTAGAGCGCAGGCTCAGTAGTTGTGTTGCACGGGCTTTGTTGCTCTGTGGCATGTGGGAGCTTCCTGGACCAGGGCTCGAACCCGTGTCCCCTACATTGGCAGGTGGATTCTTAACCACTGCACCACCAGGGAAGCCCCTGAGATCATTTTTAATAAATTTTATTTAACCCAAGATATCCAAAACATTTCAACATAGTAAGTGGTAGTGGAGCTATTTAAATCCTTCATATGGAGTATTCAAAATTCACTGGATACTATATATTCATCAGATGTAACTGACTTGTGTTTAAATCTCAAAAAATTACAGTTGAAAGGATAGCTTCCAGTACCCAAAATATTTGCAATAATTGTCTGCATACAGGTGTGAGGCCAGGCGCTCCGGAGCCCTGGGTGCAGATTTAGCCTTGGACTCCGGTGTCCTGAGTAGTCATCACATGGCCTCCAGACCCACCCTCTGACCCAGAGTGCCAAGAGTCACCACAGGATGAATACAGCGCATCAGTGAAGGGTGTGTGTTTCTGAACACGTTTGCTGACCAACTGGAAATATCCAAATATCCGTGGATAAGCAAAATGTGGCACAGCCATACATTTGAATACTACTCTACAATTATAAGAAACAAAATACTGATGTGTGTTTTTCACATGGATAACTATGAAAAATCATTCTGCTAAGTGAAAGAAGCCAGATACAAAAGATCGTCTATTGTATGATTCCATTTATATAAAATAGCTAGAAAAGGCCAGTTTATAGAGACAGAAGCAAATAAGTGGTTGCCTAGGACTGAGGTGGCAGTTGATATTACCTGCAAATGGGCACAGGGGAACTTTCTAGGGTGATACAAATGTTCTAAAACTGGATTTTGGTGATGATTGCATAAGTAAAAATTTACCAAAACTATTGCTCTTATGCTTTAAATGGCTGAATTTCATGATATATAAATTATCCCTCAATAAATCTATTAAATAAATTTTTAAAAATTTTATTCTGGACTCACTCAAGGTGAATTGAAAAGTTCTACCTTTGTTTTCAGCATGCGTTATTACACACCAATATTATTATGGTTACTACTCTGAATTGCAACATGTTTACCTCTTTGGTCCCCAGTTTTGTTCATATGAAGTAGGCAATAAAAACACTATGGATTAAACTTAGTGGAATCAAATTGAATTAAAGCCACACTGAATATCTTTTTCCCAAGGGGGGAAAGCGGGGGGTTGGTGGTGGGATGAATTGGGAGATTGGGATTGACATGTATACATTAATATGCATAAAATAGATAACTAATGAGAACCTGCTGCAGAAAAAATAAATTAAAAAAAACCCACTATGGATTAAACTTAGTGGAATCAAATTCAATTAAAGCCCCACTGAATATGTTTTTCCTTACTAATAAATTACAGTTTTCCAGTAATTTGAAGATCTTACTGTATACCCAGTATTTGTTTTGTGTTTGTTTTTGTCGTTTTTGCCCCCAGAGTCCTTAGTTCCATTCATGGTATTGTTTGGATATTCTTCATAGTCTTCATCACGTGTCTCAGCTTTGGTTCCTCAGAAGCAGGTGCCAAATCAAGGATTTATGTTGAAGCACATTATTGGAAGGAGCAAGGACCATGGAATGTAAGTTAGAGAAAAGGGAAGTGATACAGGGCAGAAAACACATCCAATAAAGCTCATCTTAAGTTAGCTTGCACACGAGTGAGCAGAGTTTTCTCCTGTAGGG
>NW_006787698.1:4141853-4147227 GCF_000442215.2 Lipotes vexillifer | reverse complement strand
GTAGGGAAATTCTGGAAAATGGCACAAAATCCAAACTTCAGAATGATCCCAGCTAAGGGGTGAAGAAGACGGTATACCCCACACCTGTCCATCAAGAACTGTTCCTCGTGGGGCATAATTCTCCGTCAAGTCTGCCATCACACATTGGGAAAAGTAGGTTCTACCTGGTGCTGACAGTGGCAGTCAGGCTGCTGTGCAGTGGGGATGGTGAAGGGATCTCAGGGAATGTAGGAGAAATGCTGACAGCTTCTACCACTCCACCATTTGCTGCAGACTCAATTCTATCACTATTCTTCTCAAAAAGTAGACTAAGTGCTGAAAACACTCCACAGGTGTGTGATTACCACTCCTGCTGGCACCTCCAAAGAGTGCCCTCCCCGCAAATAAGCCACAAGAGAAAACAAGTTTTCTTCTATTGCATTCATTATTAGATGTTTTAGGATATTGGGGTGTATCTTAAAACTGCAATGATAGCAAATAAAGGTCCAGCAAAACAAAAGAAAGAGGAAAGGAAGGGAGGGAGGGGGAGGGAGGGAGGAAGAAAGAAGGCAAAGAATGAAGCAATATCTCATAATTATTCTACGCTATATACTTCTATGAATCATGTGAAAAAACTTAACTTTCAAAACTAGATTCCCACTCTTGAAGCTGAAAATCTCACAGTTTTCAGGAAAATGTTGGATAGCAAAGTTAGGAATGTGGGCATAGTGTTAGGTTTTCAGGGTAGACTGCATCCCATTCCCAATCTGTTTGAAAAATGAGACAAAACACCTTTTGACAATTTTGTCAAGATAACATAAAACGTACACAGAACAAGAACAGCCTTGGTATGTGAAGCACTTTGGTTATGACTGTTGTGTGATTTTCATTCCATTTCTTCCAGAGAAAAGCAAACACACAAACAAATTAATGTGAAGAACGTGAACATTTGAGAGGATAATTTGGGGGGAAACCCTGCCATATGTGGTATAAGTGCTTCAAACCGAATGTTGGAAATCACCAGAATGGCTGTAGGAAACCCAGCCCAAGATGGAAATGTATGGGCTGCAAATAGGAAGGAAAAGTCAAAAGGAATTACTGAGGAGGGTGTTGAGCAGAAACTAATACAAACACAAATAAAAGCAAAGTCATAGGTGCTTTGAGAATGGAAGAAATGAAGCATGTCTTTTAAGGGAAAAGAAAATCAGGAGATACAAATTCACAAAATTTGTTTTTGCAGCCCACAGTGTCCACTTAGTTCTGAGGCCAGTGGCCCTTCACAGACAAGTGGTACCTAAACCGAGGAGCCTTCCCAGGGCCCCCTTCACATCCTTGTTCCTCAGGCTGTACATGAAGGGGTTCAGCATGGGGGTGAGCACGGTGTACATCACTGAGGCGATGGAGCTTCTCTGGGGAGAATGGGTCACAGCAGAAGTGAGATAGATCCCCACGCCTGTCCCATAGAACAAGGAGACCACAGAGAGGTGAGACCCACAGGTGGAAAATGCTTTATATTTGCCCGCTGCAGAGGAGATTCTCATTAAAGAGGAGACAATTCGAGAGTAAGAGAAGAGGATTCCAATGAGGGGAAACACACCCAGCAGGGCAGTGGCCACAAACAAGACGATGTTATTGATGAGGGTGTCAGAGCAGGCCACCTTGAGAATCTGAGCCAGTTCACAGAAGAAATGTGGAATTTCAGTGCCAGTACAGAAGTCAGCCGCCTCAACAGTAGAATATGAATCAGGGGAACACAGAAAATGATGAGCCAACACATCAGAACCAGGAGGCCACAGAAGCGGGGGTTCATGATGACCATGTAGTGCAGGGGATGGCAGATGGCCACAAACCGGTCATAGGCCATCACAGTCTGGAGAAAACCATCCATTCCAGCAAAAATCATTTAAAAAAATAAACCTGAGTGAGGCACCCTATGTAGGAGATGCCTTTGCTCCATGTCTGGATGTTCACCAGCATCCTTGGGACAGTGTTGGAGACAAAACAGACGTCAACCAAGGACAGGTTGGCGAGGAAGAGCATGGGGGTGTGGAGGTGGGGGTCTGAGCTGACGGCCAGGATGATGAGCAGGTTCCCCAGCACAGCGACCAGGTACGTGGACAGGAACACTCCAAAGAGGAGGGGCTGCAGGTCAGGATCGTCTGAGAGGCCCAGGAGGAGGAACTGTGATACTCCTATATGGTTTCCTGCTCCCATGTCGCTGGTGTGTCTGCTGGGGAAGGAGGCAAAAGCAACATTCAATGAACAGCCAAATGGCACCTCAGCTAGTCATCACTTATGATTCCACCTTTAGGTCGATATCCTTCACCCTCTCAGTCCTTCCAGTGACAGTGATTCACTCAGCCAAATGGTAGACCATTTCCATTTTAAATGTATTTATTTAGCTGTTTTAAAATTTAGCAGAAAAAATTTTTTTATCTCCTACTCACTGGTTCTAATGGGGTTTTTTTGTTTTTTTGTTTTTTTTTGCGGTACGCGGGCCTCTCACTTATGTGGCCTCTCCCATTGCGGAGCACAGGCTCCGGACGCGCAGGCTCAGCGGCCATGGCTCACGGGCCCAGCTGCTCCGCGGCATGTGGGATTTTCCTGGACCGGGGCACGAACCCGTGTCCCCTGCATCGGCAGGCGGACTCTCAACCACTGCGCCACCAGGGAAGTCCTCTAATTTTTTCTTGTTATTGAATAGTTGATATACAATGCTGTGTTAATTTCTGCTGTTCAGTAAAGTGAATCAGTTATACACATATATACATTCTTTTTTATATTCTTTTCCATTATTTATCTCAGGATATTGAATATAGTTCCCGTGGTATGCAGTAGGACCTTGTTGTTTAACTCACTGGTTCTAATTCTATATGAAGCTATGGACATAAACTGATTTCTTTTATGATATGACGCTTGCAAAATGAATGAAAACATTTAATATCTTTTCTTTTTCATCTCCATATTTCCTTTCAAATAGTTCAATAATAGTTATTTAGACGGGTATTCCCCACTCAGACAAACTTAATTCTGTGATCTGATGTGCCTTGTTGTTTTGATAGTTATCTCTCAAGTGCCTTATTATTATTTAATTTTAATTTTTAAGAATGTAGCAGTGCATCCTGGGTCGGCGTAGCCATGGCGGCTCGTGTTACATCTTGAAACTCTATGACAAGACTGACCCAGAACAGCTCTCAGTAAATACCCATTTTATGAAAGACGTGGGCTTAGACAGTTTGGACTAAGTGGAGATTATCATGGCCATGGAAGACGAATTTGGCTTTGAAGTTCCTGATATAGATGCGGAGAAGTTAATGTGCCCACAAGAAATTGTAGATTACATTGCAGGTAAGAAGGATGTATATGAATAAAAAATCAGACCCCTTTTCTTCACTGAGAGAAGGCTCAGAAGATGCTGGGAAGTGTCTGGAAGTGAGAACGCATCTCTGCATGATTGCTGACTTTGACAGAGTAATTCCGTTTAGACTTGCATTTAAATTGTCTTAAGTGTTTTTGCCCTTGGAAAATAAATCTATAAAACCAAAAAAAAAAAACCAACAGCAACAAAGTGTAGTTACTGCTATAACCTTCTTTGTGAGAATTGAAAATGCCTTTGTGCACAGTAGGATCCCAGTAAATGATAGCTATTATTATTACTAATCTATTAATTTTATGACAGTTAGTTTTGATACATAACTCCCCCAAAGTATGATAAAAAGATGCCATTCAGATAATGGGATCTTGACTCAGAATTCCTAGAAGAGGACTTTGGTCCACCACCTTAAGGTCTGTGTGACCTAAGCTCTCTTAGCTGCAGATACCTCACCTCTACAATGGGAGTAATAACTATTCCCAGCATCGTAAGACTGATGAGTGAATTAAATGAGATGATGCATGTAATTTTTCTAGTGTGGTTCTTGTGACATACAGCAGACACATGATAAATGTGAGCTTCCTAAAAAAACAATAAGTCTGTCTTTAGTGACTACCATTAATCATTATTCCCCTTAAACAGGGGCAGCCAGTCTGTTATCTCTTTGGACTGCAACTGCAGCACTTCTAGTTAATGATGAGCCCTATGACCTCCTCTTTCAGATACCGCCTGCCAGGTGGATTCTGCCAAGAAGATGGAAATCCGTGTGGACTACACACATAAGAAGGGTAAAGAAAATCCCCAAACCATAAAATAAAATGCAGTGAAGTGTCAGAGGGTGTTGTAGTAAAAATCAGCACAGTGAAGTGTAAAAGAAAAAAAAAAGACGAGTAGATTTGATTTAAAATACTCAAAACTTCTATAAAGAAATCTAACAAATCATTCTTTAAAAAATGAAAGGCAAATTTAAGATAATTATAAATGTTTACATTCTCCATGATAGAAAAAACCTCAGCGTTATTATGCCTACAGAATGCAATTAATATTTTTTTTACATAAGCAAAGCAGGATTTATTGAGTGATAGTACACTCTCAGGAGGGGAAGCGGGCAGGCTCAGGTGAGCAGCTACTGATAATGCATTTAATTAAGAGAAAAAAGTAACTGGGGACCAATTTAGTCTGGGACGGTGGATAGAAAAATCCTCTCTGAAATAAGAATATTGAGCTATGAGAGGAAGGGTGGGTAATTGTTAATCAGAGAAAATAAGGAAAGGGCATTTTGGGCTGAGAGAACAGAATTCATGGTAGCCCTGGGGTTGGTGGCTTGGTAATGCAAGGGATGTGAGAGGCCAGTGAGATGGAGAACAGAATGAGGGTAGGAGGTCAGAGTGTGAGGCCCACAGGTCGAACATCCTGTACTGTTCTTGATGTGCCTCTCATGTCGGTAATTTTATATTTATTTGTGGGTCAGAGATCATGACCATTTTTGCTCATCATTGTCTTTCCAGGGACTTACATGGTGCCTGGAACATAGTAGGTGCTCAAAACGTGCAAATGTTAGATATGTAATAAAGCATGAAACCAAAAGTATCAACTGTAACACAAAAACAGAACCCTCTAAGCCCATCATATGCCTGAATATAGACACAAAGTAGAATAGTAAAATTAAATTGCATTCATATATAGTTTAAAAGAATAATATATCATGAACAAGTAATTCCTACTGCTAGGAATGGATATCTGGTTAGATATAGGATGTTTGCTAACATAATTCATCTCAAAAATAGGCCAATGAAGAGGAATCATAACCATAATTACAGTAGAAAATGCTTTTGAGAAAATGTAACAACAGCCGTTACTGTGGTTAGCAGCCAGGACAGAGCCCCTTGCTAAATAAGGAAGCTAAGGACAATTTCTTTTTTTTTTTTTAAATTTTATTTATTTATTTATTTTTGGCTGTGTTGGGTCTTCGTTTCTGTGAGAGGGCTTTCTCTAGTTGCGGCGAGCAGGGGCCACTCTTTT
>NW_006787698.1:4133957-4141840 GCF_000442215.2 Lipotes vexillifer | reverse complement strand
TTTTTATTTTTATTTTTTTGCGGTACGCGGGCCTCTCACTGTTGTGGCCTCTCCCGCTGCGGAGCGCAGGCTCCCGACGCGCAGGCTCAGTGGCCATGGCTCACAGGCCCAGCTGCTTCACGGTATGTGGGATCCTCCCGGACCGGGGCACAAACCCGCGTCCCCTGCATCGGCAGGCGGATTCTCAACCACTGCGCCACCAGGGAAGCCCAAGCAGGGGCCACTCTTCATCGCGACAGACAATTTCTTAACCCAGTAAAGAATAGGTATTTTAAAACTGCAGCCAAAAGACTATTCTACATTAAAGCACTAAATATTTGCATTAAATTCATGAAGAAGACAAGTCAGTCTACTCCAAATTCAATCACTTGATATTCTCTTAACGACTTAAACAGAATGGTAAAATGAGCAAATGAAATAAGCCTGAGTACCAAAGGTCAGTAATAATTACATTGTTCGTAGTTGATATTGTGGACACAACAAGGTGGATAAGGTGAAACAACAACAACATCAATACAGAGATATCGGGTCCTGTCAGGAACTCTAACTTGCCAGCAAAAATAGGGAATCTAAAAGAAAAATCCAATCACATGAGGAACAAAATACACAATACCTCATGCATAACAAATCTCCAGTGAGTAGTTAATGAATAAGTGATTGGACAGAGGAAATCTAAGAGGACCCTAGAATTGTGGGAAAGATCAGAGAAGAGGTGGGGAATCTCTGGAAAATAACTCACTGGGGAGAGGGTCTAGATTCCAAAAAAATGAGAGAAAGAAACAGGACTGGGTTCAGTAGAAACTAAAGTATCTTAAAACTACAGACTTCCCGACATAGACTAAATAACTATGGGACTGTCCCAGTCTCACTATTCTAGAGGTAAAGCCCAGTACCCACCTTCACTCCTGTTTTCCTTCTTACTCCACCAGCCTTTACTGGGACATGGTCTCTGATGGTGATCAGTGAAGCTTTTTGTTTTCGGCAGTCTGTCCCGGGGAAACCCATGTGGGTTTTCACTGAGGCTGGGAGCAGAGAATTATAGGAAAGGGACAACTGGGACATGTTATTATCATCTCAATGGTTGAACTCTCAGAGCTCCTCATTAAATAAATTGTTCAAGTGATTCTTCTCTCTCCCAACGTCTCAAGTCCCTTGAGGTACAAAGATAAGAGAATGGAAAATTTTCAGCCAACCTTGTGTATAGGTAGGCAACAGTGGGGGAAGCACATATATTCTCCAAGGAGAAATTCTTTCTTTGGTTTGACTTACACGTGACAAGATATCCCCTAAGGAATGTTTAATTTCTACAGGAAGCCAACATGGAAGCCTTTGTAGATATTAGGGAGGGATCTGTTTATTACCTCTAAATAGAGGAGAAGGGGCAGTAATTATCCAGGTAGATTGGGTTGAAGAGTGAGTACTGAGGAAACACATGTGGTAAAAATAAATGACCTGTAAAGTTTGTCAAGGAAGGGGAGGACAGAGATAAAATCTCTTTCAGCCTAAAGGAAGTATCTAATATGAGAGGGTTAAACCTAAAATTCACTGGAAGTTATGGGAACACATTTAATTTCAAATTGAATGATGATATTTAGTGCAGGCATTTGAATACACAGGAATTTCTGGGCACGTAATTCATAGGATGCATTATACACTCTAAATCGACAATCATAATGTGCTGTTATCTCCAGTTTATAGGACATGGTTCCAGAAATCAAGGGTTGGAAGCAGAAGTGAAGCCTTGTAACGTCACTCCCAGTTGCTATGGGGGTGTTTGTGCTCCAGGTCTCCACACTTCTGGCCTCTGCAGGTTTGGAGGCCTTGACCCCTAAAAAGAGCACTTCCAGAGAAATGGCAAAAGTCCCTTTGAACTTCAAGCTAGGCTACTGCCTGACATTTCAGGTTCTTCATGTCAATAACAGGAGTCACCCTCCAGGCAGGGGTAATTGACCCTGGTGATCAATGTCATTGTATGAACCTGGCAGTGGGCAGTGGTACACAGCTGAGCTCAGTCGGTGGCTGGAAGCAGGAGCAACCTCTGGGCAAACACAGTGGTGGATACAGATGGTGGTCAGTTATGCTCCCACAGCAAGAGATCTGAGAGGTGTGACCTTGGGTGAGGCAGCTTCCTTTAGCTGAGGGCACTTCTCAAAGAGAAGGCTCAGGGCAGTCAAATGGCTGCACTCCATATGCTTGGAAAAATAAGCCTTTAATTCTGAGGGGAGAAGTGGGCAACACAGCACTGGATTGGCTACAGTCCATCCCATTGGCTGTTTGGATTGTGATCTGTAACAACACGCAATGTGTTCCATGGGTGCTTATCTTTGATGCATGGGGGTTAGGTGCTGGGAAGGACTTTCCTTAGGATGTGAAGGCCAAACAAGAACTGAAGCATCATTAGTAAGGCTCAGCCAAGCATAATCTTGTCTTTCTGACCTGCTTCGCTATAAAAATCCAATTCTCTCTACCACTATTGCCATTAAGACAGAACACCAGACCAACACATGCCACTGCCAAGTGGAAGTTATTAGTGGGGTGTTTCTCAGACACATTAAACTGATCCTTTCCAAGGTCAAACTAATGTTTTTTTCTTCCCCAAACAAGTTGAATTGGAGAGGTAATACCATAGATGATGTGAACAGATGCACATGTGGAATTGTGCTAGATGGTTAAGTATCATTTCCATTATGTTAAAATAGTTTTCCTAATTAGTCTTTACTTTTTTTATTGGCACTTATCTCAAAATCTAGTTTTACCATTTGTTTATATGTTATTTTATTTTCTTTCTTCCAACAGAATGTACACGCTATAAAATTTGGGCCTTCATTTTGTACAAAACTTCATACCAGTATCTACAATATAACAGTTAATAAATATTTAAAGGCACAAATCAGTCGATCACACCATTGTTATTACTAGAATTAGAAATAAACTAGTTCCAGCTTCTGGGGGAAAACAAGGAAGAAAATAGAAAAAAAAAGAAATGAACTTGGGAGGACAAAAATGTTTCAGTTTTTCTCTTTCCTAGTCTTTGCCTGGTACTAAACATCACCTACACAAACTGAACATTTGTAACTATCAGAAATTTGAATAATGGATGTAATTCATCTGTTAATTACAGAATGTCGGTTTCCATATGTCTTTTAATGACATGTAAATTTTGGTAATTTTTCTCTTTAAGGAAATGTTCCAGATCTAATAGTAGCGTAAATAATGGAATATAAAAGAAAACAAAACTATAGTCAAGAAGCATAAGGTTCCTCTTCTTAAGCATGTTTCTCACATGATTAAGAAGAGGGAATAGATACAGAAGGGTATATTACACATATTTGGGTACTATTTTTTAAAAGAATTTTATTTATGTTTTATTTTAAAAATTAATTAATTAATTTTTGACTGCATTGGGTCTTCGTTATTGTGTGCAGGCTTTTCTCTAGTTGTGGTGAGCGAGGGCTATGCTTCTCATTGCGGTGGCTTCTCTTGTTGTGGAGCATGGGCTTTAGGTGTGCGGGCTTCAGTAGTTGTGGCACACAGGCTCAGTAGTTGTGGCACACAGGCTCAGTAGTTGTGGCACACAGGCTCAGTAGTTGTGGCACACAGGCTCAGTAGTTGTGGCACACAGGCTCAGTAGTTGTGGCACACAGGCTCAGTAGTTGTGGCACACAGGCTTAGTTGCTCCACGGCATGTGGAATCCTCCTGGACCAGGGCTCGAAACCGTGTCCCCTGCATTGGCAGGTGGGTTCTTAACCACTGTGCCACCAGGGAAGTCCTATTTGGGTACTATTATGGACTGAATTGTGTTCACTCAAAATTCCTAAGTTGATGTCCTAATTACCAGTGCCTTAGAATGTGACTGTATTTGGAGAAAGTGCCTTTAAAGAGGTAATTAATTTAACATGCGGTCATTAGGGTGAACCTTAATTCAATCACCCTGGTGTCCTTATAAGAAGTGGAGATCAGAACACAGAGAGAGACCAGGGCAACCTGCACAGAGGGATGACCATGTGCAGAGTCAGCATGAGGGTGGCCGTCTGCAATCCAAGTGAAACGGAGCAGGACCCTATGGTCTATGTCCCCCTTTTGTCTGTGGAAAAAATTTAGCCAAAGAATAAGTTTAATCAGAGAAGTGAGAAAATGCAGAAACAAAGGAAAACAGTTAAAGGAGACTGTTTATTATTATTAAATAATAATAGTTTAGTCATTAAGCAGAGTCAAGTACTTTTAGTTCCTTCTCAAGGGCTATAGATAATATTCTGAGCCATATCCTGCGAGCTGTCTTGTACATACTGAACCCCACACCAAGTGGAAGAAGTTAACTACATGATGACCAGGCTGTAGCCATGACATAAGCTGCCACGATTCTGAGAATTGCCATCAAGGAAATGGGAACAAACCGACCCTGGAACTGAAGTTAACTGTACTTAATACAATCAAGAGGACTCTGATTAGATTACCACATGACCAATTTCAAGAAGACTGTCAGAGCTGACTGTACTGTTTCTGCATGTAGCCGCCTCCCTTCGTCTATAAAAGCTCTTGCCCCCTGATTGTCAGTGGTGGTAGGGGGAGTCGGCCTTTGGACAGGCATCTGCCCTCCACCCCAGTTGCTGGAATCCAAAGTAAAGCAAACTTTCCTATCCACCATCCTTGCCTCTCTGCTGGCTTTTGAGCAGTGAGCAGCCAGACCCTACTTTTGGTTACACAAGGAGACAGGCCTCAGAGGAGACCAGCATTGCTGGGACCTTAATATTGAACTTCCAGCCTCCAAGATTGTGAGAAAATAAATTTCTATTGTTAAAGTCACCCAGTCTGGTATTTTGTTACAGCAGCCCCAGCAAACTAATACAGGCACCAATGCAAAATCCTCTTGCCTCATATTTTACTTGAGCCTTGTCTGCTGTTAATTATTTCAATGGAAGCAGTGACAAGCTTTGCCCAGCTCCAGTTGGACAGCATCTTCCCACACACCCATGCCAAGTACCTTCTGCTTCTTGCCCTGAAGCTTCTCTGATACCACACTATGGGATATCTGAGGGAATCTGCTGTGTATTTAGAAGTGTGCAACTCAGAAATATAGGGATGCTAATCTCTCTTGGACCACCTCTGGCTCATAGAAAGCATGGGCTGATGTCTCTTCATCTGCTGAGTGGAAAGTTCTGAGACACATATCATGATGTACCTCATAAGGGTTTGGTGGGATTTAGCACTAGCCATCAATAAAGGAATCAAAATTTTTTTTTTAAAAAGGGGAAATAAAGGTTAAATACAGGACTGAACGGAGGAGATAGACCATCTCATGGATTGTCAGGCTTATCAATAATGTGAGGATCATTCTAAGGGCTACAGGAAGTTGAGGACAAGCAGGTAGAAAAGCCCTTGAGGAGCATCCTGAGGGGTAAGTACGAAGCCCCGTCCTCTCCTAACCTCTAATCCTGGCGCTGGGTCTTGCACCAACTCCAACACCACTTCCGGTTGTGGACCCCGCCCTCTGGCTGTAACCCCGACCGCAGGCCTAGTTCCAGCCTCAACTTTGTCCGCTGGGCCTGTTCCTGCGCCCGGCCCTGACCCCGAATCGACCCCAGGCCCCTCAACCGCAACGTGGGGAGAAACGACAAGTTTCCTCCTGCAATGGTGGAACTTAGCTAACAGCCCCAACCTCAGAGCCCCGATCCGCCACGACCGAGGTAGGAAGCGGAAGTGCGTCACTGGTGCGCGGCAGCCTTCTGTCCCGCGGTTGCGCGCGTCGAGAAGAGAGTCGCTTTGGTCGTCGTGCGTTGCAGCGTGTTCTTGGTAAAGCCCGCGTTAAGGGAGTGCTCTGGGATGTACGGAGCGCATTAAAGGACAGGTTTGGCTCGGGCTTTCAGAGGGGTCTCCTTGGGCAGGCCGGGCCCCCTCCTCTCACGTTCGCCCGGACCTGAGCCCCCTCCTTCAGCGAGGTCGTAAGTGCGGCAAGGGGCGTCTGCGGGTTTCGTCATGCACGTGCTTCCCTATTCGGAAGCCTGTGACTTTAGTCCATGAGGACAGGAATATCCGCTGTTCCAGAGCCAGGTTGCACAGGCCCCCGCGCCTTCTGGTTATCATGAAGGTAGTGATCCTGCCGTATTCGTGTATGAGGGTGTCCACTTGAAAATGCAGGAGTTGTGAGTTGAGTTTATTGAGTGTGTTACCGAGGACTGTTGCCCAGGAGGCAGCCTCTGAGATAGCTCTGAGAAATGGTTCTGAAGAGGTAAGGGGAGATGTTAGTATATATGTGGTTTTGGAGAAGGGTATGTATAATTGAACAAAAAATTAATCAGTCGATCTAAGAAAGAATTGGAACATTTTATTCAAGCCAAATTTGAGGACTGTAACCACGGAAGAGCATCTCAGAACGGTCTGAGAAGTGTTTCGCCTTTTAGAAGTCAAGACTCAGTTTATATAAGTTTTTTGAGACAAAGGGCTTTACGTTAAATGACTTTTTTTTCCCGTCGCGCCTCGCAGCATGCAGGATCTTAGTTGCCAGGGATGGAACCCACGTCCCCTGCGCTTGAAGCACGGAGTCTTAATCACTGGAGCGCCAGGGAAGTCCCTCAATGGTGCATTTATTGACAGTGTATGTAATCCAGATTGAAGCGCCATCGTGGTGGGTCATGTGACCCTTTACAAGCTTAAGAAGGGTTGTTACCTTTTAAGTTGTCTTGATGCTAGGAGAATGTTGCTGTTTATGGTTGAGGCATTCCTGTGGATGGGGGAGGTTTGGTCAATGCATAATGTGGGTACACAATACACAGTGGTGGGAGAGGGGAGGCCAAAGGGCAGAGAAGAGTTTTTTATGTGTAAATTTTCCTTGTCTTGCCATAAATAAAGATTTTATTTCACATAAGCATCTTGGCACAAGGTTCCTGCTAGTCAGGAGGAACAGTTAATGGTTTTAGTGTGTTTCTAAGTATAGGAGAATGCAAGAATTGGGGTTCATAAATTTTTTTTCTGAAAATATCTAACTATCTGAAGGCATGTTCTGCCAGTTTTCCCAGAGCACAGAGTGCCTCATTCAGAGCACATATGAATTCCATTCAGGATGTGCGAAGGTCAGCCACTATGGTGTCAATGAGTCAATCTTAGTAGAACCAGCCATTCTTTGGCTGGCAAGGGAAATTGTTTCACAGGGCCACCTCTTTTCTATTTTTTTCTTTAAATTTTATTTATTTATATATTTCTTTATGGCTGCGTTGGGTCTTCCTTGCTGCACACAGGCTTTCTCTAGTTGCGGTGAACGGGGGCTACTCGTTTCTTAGGTAAAGAAAAGAAAAGAGCCTCCCCTTTTCTTATGAAAAGTTTCATTTGAGAATTTGCTTTCATCTTTGCATGTTCTTTTTTTTTTTTTTTTTTTTTTTTTTTACCGTGCAACGTGCAGGCTCTTAGTTCCTCTCACTGATGTGGCCTCTCCCATTGCGGAGCACAGGCTCCAGACGCGCAGGCTCAGCAGCTATGGCTCATGGGCCCAGTCCCTCCGCGGCATGTGGGATCTTCCCGGACCGGGGCACGAACCCGTGTCCCCTGCATCGGCAGGCGGACTCTTAACCACTGCGCCACCAGGGAAGCCCTGTTCTTTATTTTTGAACAGTACATAGAGGTAGAAAGATGAGATGCTTTCTTGGGTATCCATGGTGTGCTAATTTCTGTATATTAATATATATGTATGTAGACCATAAGTCTTTCATCTAAAGAAAAGCAAGGATCTTAGCCATCTTGTCATCTGAACTTAGATCGGTACACGCGCACAGGGTCCTCAGGAGAAAAAGTTGGGAGGATTTATGACACTGGTTCTAGAATAGAGATTACCATTAACAGGATTTTTGGAGTACATGTGTCCCCACTGCACCCAGTTTTTTTTTTTTTTTTT
>NW_006787698.1:4110515-4133065 GCF_000442215.2 Lipotes vexillifer | reverse complement strand
AAAAAAAAAAAAAAAAAAAAAAAAGATAATATAATCTATTGTCTACTCTGTGCAAAAACTAAACTTTCCCGTGTTGTTCCAAAATATTATTTTGGTTGTTTTTGGATGTAAGACCCAAAGTTTATATGTAGTGACTGTTTTTGTCTTTTAGTCTTTTTTATACAAGATCAGTTCATATTGTTTGTCCAATATATTGACTTTTTGAAGAGTCACACCCAGTCTTTTAGAAAGTCACACATTTTGATAGTTCACATTTTATTTTCAGGCTGTGTTTAAATGTTTCCTCCATGTCTTAAATCAGTATTTCCTGTGAAATGGCAATTGGATCCAGAGCAGAGGTTGGCAAACCTTTTTCTGAAAAGGTCCAGATAGGTGTGGCCGCCATGGGCATAGCTGTGTTCCAGAGAACCGCCATGGGCATAGCTGTGAGCCGCCATGGGCATAGCTGTGTTCCAGAGAAACTTTATTTACAAAAACAGGCCTGTGACCAAAGGGTGCCAACTCCCGCTGTAGAGGCTTCAAGATAAGTTCAGGATATGTTGAGGGTGATGTGTCCATCAAATTGCATTCTGTCAGGAAGATATAAATGTATGCCATCCTTTGATTTGTGATGCTAAGTTTGATTACTTGCTGAAGGTAGTGATCACTAGAGCAGTCTGTTTTAAATATAGAGTTTTCTGTTTGAGGAAAAAATATTGTGGGATGATACCTTGATGCTCAGATGTTCCTCAGCAACCTTTCTAACAGTTGACTTAGCATCTGTTAATAACTTGCAGTGAGTAAACTTGTGTATATATTGTTTCACATTTGTAGGGGTGTATTTTCAGGGTGAGCTTCTAGGTTGTTTTTCTAGGTCTAAGGGCAAATATACTTTTGCTCGGTATTATAAATTCCCTTCCATAGGTCTTTTGCCACTTTTCCGTTGCTGATCAACTTTAAAAAGCATGACCAGAATTTATTATGGAGAAACATAAGGAAAATTTTTTGCTTTTAATTTCTAGGCATTTGTTTTCAAAAAGAATATCCTATCCACTTTCATCTTGAGTAAAAATAACATAAATACTTTTCCAGAAGTACAGTGTTTTGGTTTCTGTTATATTGTGCCCAGATATTTTGTGTGAGCCTGATATGATTTTTATGTTGTAATTCTGTTTTTTGTTCCACTTTTTGTGCGTACTGTACTGGGACATTTTTATGGGGAATAGCAAATTGTTTGGTGATCCACAAATGGTCATTGAATTCCTTTAATGAGTTAAGCTATGTGCCAGGGACAGGAAAACAATGGCCATCAAAAGAGATAGTACTGCCACCATGGGGCTTACTATGTCTATCTAGGAATTCAGATTGAAAATGAAAACTGGCAGTTTTGTAATATGGACATAGAGTGTCTTACTAGGAGGTGGTACTATGTACTGGGAGGGACTGATTTAAATTGTGAAATAAAGCATGAGTAGGATTTAGGTAGTCAGGTCATTGAGCTAGGGTGAGGATTTGCAGATTGGGGAGAAAATTACACTTCATGAGCAAAATACTGCATAGTTGGGACCTTATTGTTTTTATTTTTTAAACTGAGAAAAGAGGTTTGGCAGAAGAAGAAGGGAGAGTGGGGGGCATTAGAGTGGAGAGCAGGGACAGGACCGGGAATGAGGTACTCTGGACAATATTCAAAGGCCAAGGAAACTTCTGAAACATTTTAAGAAGGAAAGTGATTTGACATCATTTACAACTGAAATAGAACCCAATAACTCCTACTTTGGGAAAGGACTTTTGGAAAGATGAGAGTGAAGGCATGGAGACAAGATAGAATCTTATGTTGCGTAAGTTTTAAAACACAATTGTGGTAATACAGATGTCACAGTTGTCACGGAAAGAAAATGGTGAAGTAATTTGAGAGTTTTGTAGAAGGAGAAAATGAAAGAATCCGGGCATTTCCTTCATCTGTTTATTTCCTAGAGGATATACCCCCCAATTAATGCATGCTTGAGTAGCACTTAGTGAAAACATTCAACATAGGGCTGTTCTTAGGGAACTTGTACACTATTAGAGGAGGAAACCATCTATCCAAGAAAATAAATGTATTATTAAAATTATTAGGGTTCTGGAGCTAAAGTAGAGGACCATATTATTTTCTTTATCTTTATGTGGGAGTAGTTGAAGGTTAAGAAAAGAGTGATATTTAAGTCATAAAAAGACAAGGCGTAGGAGTTATCCATGTTGGACGTCATGGGAGTAGGAGGTAGGGAAAGTGTTCTGTATTTGGTTGATTACATTTCTAGGGTGACAGAGGGGAGTGCATGAAGGGTTACTCCCAGATTTGACAGTGGAGGCATTTTACTTGATTGGGAATAATGCTGAGGGAGGAATCTAATCTTCAATGTACAACTGACGGGAAAAACAAGTAGTATCTTTTTTTTTTTTTTTTAATCACCCCAGGTGATTTTAAAGCTGAGCATCTGCAAAGTACACCTTGAGAATCGGAGAACTCCCATGCTGCCTCACCTGACACTTCACATGCAAAGTCGCAGTCCAGATGGAACTCCCAAACTTCAGCATGTGCTGAACTTGTTAAAACGCAGATTCCTGGCCACCTCCACCCCTACCCCTGCCCAGAGTTTTGGATTCTGTAGATCTGAGGCGAGGCCCAATAATTGGCATTTCTAACAAGCCCTGACTGATGGTGGTGGAACCTGCGTCCCCTGCATCGGCAGGCGGACTCTCAACCACTGCGCCACCAGGGAAGCCCACAAGTAGTATCTTTTTAAATGCTATGAATCAAGAGAAAATATGAATGTGTTTTAATTTTATGAACAACAAATTCATCCAACAATTTAATCAGAATCAGTGGCTGAGCACTGAATAATAGCTTCTCCTTGATAATTCACTGTTATTATAATCTGAGCAAATGCTGATCTTCATAAACATATAGTGGTTTTGAGATATCTCTTCTTACTCAGAGGAGGCTTTTGATTTCCTAAAGCTTCATCCAGAGTAACCAGTGCTGTTTGACTCCTTATAGACACTGATGTATTGGGGGACTAGGACCACTCCATAGGTAAATGATGAGAAGATTGCCCTGGCATTGCGGCTTGCCACAAAGCACTGAAGTGTCCGTGTGATGTGGCAATTTCCTTATTACCGTGTGTATTTGCAGCTTCTTGGTCCCAGTGAACTAGCTGTGACACAGTGAAGTAATTGATGAAGGTTCTGAAGATAAAGTTGGTGAGGATGTGCATATGCTGTTGGTTGGAGAGTTCATTGGAAAACAATTTAAAATTTGCACATATGCCTTCACGTGTGTATCAAGATAAAAGTAAAAACTTTTCATTCCAGTATTATCTGAAAGAATCCTAAGTTGGAAACAATTCAAATGTGGATTAACAGAAGAATGGACAAAGTGTGGTATGCTTATACCATTGGAAAACTCTGAAGCAAATGGAAGGAATAAATCAAAGGTAGATGCAACAGTGTGAGTGAAAGAAGCCAGACATAAAAGAGAGCATGGCCCTACTAGGGACATGAAAAGATGCTCAACATCGCTAATTATTAAGAGAAATGCAGATCAAAACTACAATGAGGTACCACCTCAAACAAGCCAGAATGGCCATCATTAAAATGTCTACAAATAACAAATGCTGGGGAGGGTGTGGAGAAAAGGGAATCCTCCTACACTGTTGGTGAGAATGTAAATTGGTGCAGCCACTATGAAAACAGTATGGAGGTTCCTCTAAAAACTAAAAATAGAGTTGCTGTGTGATCCGGCATTCCCAGTCCTGGACATATATCTGGACAAAACTATAATTTGAAAAGATACATGCACCCCTATATTCATAGTAACACTATTTACAATAGCCAAGACATGGAAACAACCTAAATGTCCATTGACAGATGAATGGTTAAATAAGATGTGATATACATATCTATCTATCTATCTTTATATAGATAGATAGATATAGATATCTCTATATATTTATATATATGATGGAATATATATATCTTTTTTACTCAGCCATAAAAAAGAATGAAACAGTGCCATTTGCAACAACATGGATAGACCTAGAGGTTATCATACTAAGTGAAATAAGTCAGAAAGACAGATACCATATGATATCACTTATATGTGGAATCTATAATATGACACAAATGAATTTATTTATATAACAGAAAGAGACTCACAGACATAGAGAACAGACTTGTGGTTACCAAGAGGGAGAGTGGGTAGGGGAGGGATGGATTGGGAGTTTGGGATTAGCAGATGCAAACTATTATATATAGAACGGATAAACAACAAGGTCCTACTGCATAGCACAGGGAACTATATTCAATATCCTGTAATAAACCATAGTGGAAAAGCAAAAGAGCATGGCCTTCTGATGCAGACCTCATTAGGGAAGGTGTATGTATTAGTTATCCATTGCTGCCTGACATGTTAAAACAAATTTTGAGCCTTAAAACAACACACATTTATTATCTCACAGTTTCTTTGGGTCAGGAGTACAGATATAACTTAGGCAGGTACTCTTCTCAGGATATCTCTCCACACTGCAGTGAAAGCATTTGTTGAGTTGCTTTTTCATCATGCTTAATTAGGGAAACTTAACGAGAGCTTAACCAGGGAAGATTCTTGTTCTACAGTCACTTGGGTAACTTGAAAAATTCATTTCCTTACAGCTGTAGAACAGCTTGCTGGTGCCAGCTTGAGGCTACCTTTGACTACTAGAGGCCACAAAAAGTTTCTACACACATGGTCACATACTTCATTAAGCCAGCTATCAGAGGGTCTGAACTCAGAGAGGGCTTGGAGCCTCTGTAGAATTCTAGACTTACGCCTGGTAAAGTCAGCCCTCTAATATAATTCCTGTATTGGTGACTGAAATCAGCCTTATTCAATGCAGGTCGCTGCTGAGTCCAAATTTCAGCCATTCAACACAGCAGTCTGTTAGAACCATCTCCAAGTCCATGAGTTGATATATTAAGTCCAGACTAACAAGCACACCATGTCAGTCAGTTGGCTTGTTTAGATTATATTCTAATCTTCTTGGTCTAACAACCTTAGAATCCATTCCTACACATGTTCCCTGGTCTCTTCTGATACATATTTGCTGAGTGGATTTCTTTTGTATGTAAGCGATTTTCTCCTGGCTTATGGTGCACACCTGTCCATTTGGATTTTGCACTAGTTGTGAGTCTAGAGACAACAGCGGGTAATTGGGGTGGGTCGAGAATGAGCATTCCTTCCAAGGCACCTGCTCCAAGTGAGACTATCAAGCAGAGGAAGGCGAGTCTCCTCAGAAACCTAAGGACTAGCTCCTTCCCTGATAAGGGAGGCTCAGAGTGTCTTGGGGGGTGAGGATTGTGAGTTTCATCTGGGTCCGTGTAGATGTCCCCGTGCCAAGTTTCCTGTCTCATTCTTCTCTGATCAGTACCCTCATTTGCACATGAAAAAGTATGTGAGACTGACTTTAACTGTGTTGAATAATTGAATTTTACATATGATTTTTAGCAATATCTTCCCTGTGTTACCACATGAAAAGAGTTTTTAACCTGTCATGGAATCTCTCTGGTCTCAGAATTTGACTTGAGCTCCAAGGTAGCAGATCTGACCTTGTCATTTTCTGGGCTGCTGTACTCAGAAGAATCCATCACTCATCACATCCATTTTAATCATCATTATTGTTGTACCATTAAGTGTAGCATTCACCTAGTCTCCCAAAGTGAATACCGTAATCACCATAGGGGATAGCTTGACCATTGTAATTCTGTCCACTGGTAAGGTGCTGAGCTCTATGCCTGAGTCCAAAGGCTTCACCAAACATATCCCAAATCTTATCTTTACTGCTTTGTCTCCAGGGATCACTGTACTCAATTCTGTTTGAGTCTACATGAAATTAGGAGGCAGAAATCACACTTAAGCTGGAGCATTGTGATACAAAGATGTAAAGAGAATTCTAACACATATGCTAGAGTTCATGGAGAGTACCTAGGGAAGGCCCAAACTTGTAGGGGGGTTCTCTCCCAAAGACTGGACTTCAGACCTTACTGGAGAAGGGTGTGTGGCAGCCTGTTAGATGAGAAGTTTTCTAGGTTGCCAGGGCTAGAAGTAGTCAGCAGTCACTGGGCAAGGAGGAAGCATCCCTCTGGGCTGCGGAAGAGCCATGACTGTGGGAAGATGTAGAGAGGGAATTGGGGTGCACTGCCAGTGCAGGACCTAGAGCACTAAGTGTCCATGCAAACATGGACTTGTGGGAAACAAGTGACAGGTGTGCAGATAAGCTGACGCTGGTGTGAGTGCTCAGAAGAAGATGGTGTTCCTCCCACCCTTACATTCTTTTTTTCTTTTCTTTCTGTTTTTGTTTTTTTGGCCACACTGTGGCTTGCAGGATGTTAATTCCCAGACCAGGGATTGAATCCCAGCTTCAGCAGTGAAAGCGTGGAGTCCTAACCACTGGACCGCCAGGGAACACCCCACACATACATTCTTAGAGTCATTAAATACATTTCTGAAGACTGAAATATATGTTGTGTTATGTACAGTTATTTAGCTATAATGTAGATGCACTTGAAGAGTGATGTGAAGGATTTCTGGTGTTTTTCAATCACCAATCACTGAGTGACTTCATTGGGCCTGACTCTGTGCTCTTCTTTGTACTGGTAGACGCTGACATCCAGAACAGACACAGTGTTACCTATGATGTGCAAAAACCAAAAAAACAGACAAAAACTCTCCAAGCAAAAGCTGATCCTAATGTTAGACAACACTGTGAAAAAGCATTGCTGCAAATACTGAGGTCATTGTATAAAAGATTCTGTTTCTCCAAAAATTAAAAAATAAAATGTATATCCCCTCAATAATATTGTTGCAAATATCTCAAACACTGGATAACAGGAGTAGAAGTAGACAAATCTGCAGTTCTAGTGGGAGATTTTAATATATTTCACATATTTTTCATTAAACAGAGAAAAATCAACTAGTATATACATTTGAAAATAATGTGGAAACTGCTTAATATACATATATTGCATTGTGTATCTAGTACCTGAGTGAAATCAGAAAGTGCTTGTCTGGGAGTGAGTGTGAAGGAATGGACTGGAAGGGGCAAGAAAGCTTTTCAGGGAGATAACTATGTTCAGTATCTTGAATAGAAAGGTGGTCACATGTGTATATGCAGTTGTTAAAACTCATCCACTAAATACTTACTATCTGTGTATTTGATTAGACATTAATTATATCCAATTAAAATATACTTAAAGTGCAACATCCTATTAGAAACCACCTGACTAAAGACATTTTGGGCTCATTCAGACCAAGCAAAGATCTGTAGTTTGAGACCCCTAGTAGTAAGTATATTTATACTAAGAATCTAAACACATATTTTTTTATGACCATTATGTTTTGAGTTGTAGTCTTCTCAACTGAAGAATAAGTACTGTGGAGGTAGTGAGGGCGACTTTGTTTCACTGATATTTATATCTATGGAACTTTCATTGTTTGTCATCATTTGAATACTATTTTGTACATTAGTATTTGGTCTGTTGGTCTTTGTTTGATATATTAAAGGTTATTGATATTTAACAAAAGAAATTAACCCTAAATACAGAATGTTAGAAGAGAAAGGAACACGAAGGACGTCTGTGGAAGAAATGAATAAACATAAAAGTGAATTTGGTAGAAAATGGAACTGATAAATAATATGAAAAGGCAGTTGTTTGAAAAAATTTGTAAAATAGACAGATGTTGAACAATATATGATAGGGCAGCAGACCTGTTTGTTTCCAACTGAGAATTTTGGGGGCTTCTCAGTTCTTTCATGTATTCTGAGTTCTTTTGTAAAAACTTTGAAATTCTTTTTTTTTTTTTTGAGTCAGATGTGGAAGAACCAATGATTATTTTCCTTTTGTTTCATTATTTTGCCTAGGAATCAGCAGAATATATGTGCTTTCTCTCTCTCTCTCTCTCTCTCTCTCTCTCTGTATGTATGTGATTTTCTTACCTGCTTGTTTTCCCGTATCACTGATGTCTTTTTATTTATTTATTTATGGCTGCATTGGGTCTTTGTTGTGGTGCATGGGCTTCTCATTGTGGCTTCTCTTGTTGCCGAGCATGGGCTATGGGTGCGTGGGCTTCAGTAGTTGTGGCGCATGGGCTTAGTTGCTCTGCAGCATGCGGAATCTTCCTGGACCAGGGCTCAAACCTGTGTCCCCTGCATTGGCAGGCAGACTCTTAACCACTGCAGCAACAGGGAAGTCCTCACTGATGTCTTGATACATCAGTTATTATTGTCTGTATTCTCCAGTAGGAATGTTGAATCATAATGCCTAGACATTTTCTTTGACAGTACTATTAATAACTTCCTAATTATTTACTAAAAGAATAAAGGAATAGTAAGTCTGTCATAAGATCCCAAAAGGAGGGCCAAAGCTTCATACTTCTCCAGCATCTATTAAGGGAAGCTTAAGTGTGTTGACTGAATAAAATATTTCATTTTTCAGGGCTTCCCTGGCAGTCCAGTGGTTAAGGCTCTGCGCTTCCAATGCAGGTGGCACGGGTTTGATCCCTGGTTGGGGAACTGAGATCCCACATGCTGTGTGGTGCAGCCAAAAAAAAAACTTCATTTTTTTCTCTTCATATGGGCAACAGCAGCCTACACTCTTGCTGTCCAATACGTATATAATGTGTAGTGGGGAGGCGTAAATTAGGTGCTTGGGATTAACATACACACACTACTATATATAAAATAGATAACTAACCAGGACCTACAGTAGAGCACAGGGAACTCTACCCAATATTCTATAAGAACCTATATGGGAAAAGAATCTGAAAAAGAATGTATATATGTATATATATAACTGAATCACTTTGCTGTACACCTGAAACTAACACAGGTTAGTGAATACTTCAATAAAATTAAAATAATAATAATTAAAAAACCAAATGTAGTGTATAGATTATACAGTGAAAATATTTTCAGTACCAACAATAACAAATGAAAAAAAGTTAGCTTATTTATAAGAATATATTTTATTTTACCCCATATATCCTAAAATATTACTTAAGCATGTAATCTACTAAAAATGAGATATTTTACATTACTTTCTTCATTTAAAGTGTCCAAAATTCACTGCACTGTAAATTTTTATCAGCTATACTTGATTAGTGTGTATTTATTTATATATATGTTTTGGCCATGCCACGCAGCATGTGGGATCTTATTTCCCCAACCAGGGATGGAACCCGTGACCCCTGCAGTGGAAGTGCGGAGTCTCAACCACTCAACCGCCAGGGGAGTCCCTTGATTAGTGTTTAGATCATACAAAATTTACAGTTGAAAGAGCAGATTTAAATACTGAAGTTGTTCCAAATATATAAGGGACTTATAAACTCCTAGTGAGACATCTGGTACATGATGGTTGTCAGTAAATGGCAGTTGATGTTACTGATACTCTTGTTATAGAGCACACTGTTTTAGTAGCTTTCATAGATGTCATCTACACAGGAAGAATTAATTTATCATGTTGGATGACTGATAATTAATATTTGTTGATTTATGATTGATATGAAGCAGGGCTCCAGATAATGATATCTCCAGGGGGATGGAGATGGCCCTGTCCACTTATATTCTTAAGCTGCCCTGAAATGATCTTGGTTCAGGAAAAGAGTGTTTATGCAAATTTCACCTTCAGCCTTGTAGGATGACAGCCTATCATATGTCCCATGATAAGTCCCCGTTAATGCTTTTTTTTTTCCCAGAGGCTCAGCTTTAGGTTCTGCCTTTACAATGCAGATTTCTTTGGTCTGGGCTGGAGCGGTCACGCTGCTTGTTGATCTAGGAGGAACTGAAATGGGCCAGAGAATGCTGTTCTCTAAGACAGCTTCCTGATCTGTATGCATTAGGTAGAGTTGTTGTGTGCATAATCCTATGCATGTATTTTATTGCCTTGATAAGCGAAGAGTCACATTACTCAGGGCTTATGTTTCCTTACCTGTGAAATGAACCCATTATTCTTTGCCAGGTGTGTAACATGGCACACCATTTACCTCTCTGGATCCAGGTGAGACAGGATTACTCTGTTATTTCATGGCAGTAATGATTTTTTAATTTTTTGTTGATGTATAGTTGATTTACAATAGTATATTTGTTTCAGGTGTACAACACAATGATTCAATATTTTAATAGATTATACTCCATTTAAAGTTGTTACAAAATATTGGCTGTATTCCCTGTGCTGTACAGTATATCCTTGTAGCTTACTTATTTTATACATAGTATTTATAGCTTGTACCTCTTAGTCCCCTACCCTGATCTTACTGGCCCCTCTTCCCCTTCCCCACTGATAGCCACTAGTTTGTTCTCTATACCTCTGAGTCTGTTATTATATTCATTTGTTTCCTTCATTTTTTAGATTTAACATGTAAGTGTAATATGTAGTATTTGTCTTTGTCTGACGTGTTTCATTAAGCATAATACTCTCCAGGTCTATCCATGCTATTGCACATGGCAAAATTTGATTCTTTTTTATGGCTGAATAATATTTCATTTTGTGAATCTTCTTTATCCATTCGTGTGTTGATGGACACTTAGGTTGCTTCTATATCTTGGCTACTGTAAATAATGTTGCTATGAACATTGGGGTGCATGTATCTTTTCAAATTATTGTTTTCATTTCCTTTGGATATATACCCAAAGGAGTGGAATTGCTGGACCATATTGTAGTTTCTTGAGGAATCTTCATTCTGTTTTCCATAGTGGCTGTACCAATTTACATTCCCACCAACAGAATATGAGGGTTCCCTTTTTTTCACATCCTCGCCAAATTTGTTATTTATGGTCTTTTTGATGATAGCCATTCTGACTGGTGTGAGGTGACATCTCATTGTAGTTTTGATTTGCATTCATCTGATGATAAGTGATGTTGAGTATCTTTTCATGTGCCTGTTGGCCATCTCTATGTGTTCTTTGGGAAAATGTCTTTTCAGGTCTTCTGTTCATTTTTTAATAGGATTGGTTTTTTGATCTTGAGTTGTAGGAGCTGTTTATATATTTTATATATTAACCTATTATCAGTCATATCACTTGAAAATATTTTCTCACATTCAGTAGATTGTCTTTACATTTTGTAGATGGTTTATTTTGCTGTACAAAAGCTTTTAAGTTTAATTAAAGCCCATTAGTTTATTTTTGCTGTGGTTTCCTTTGCTTTAGGAGAAAGAGCCAAAAACATAGTGCAGAGTGTTCTGCCTGTTTTCTTCTAGGATTTTATGGTTTCTGGTCTTAAATTTAGGTCTTTAATTCATTTTGAGTTTTTTAATACATGGTGTGAGAAAATGTTCTAATTTCATTCTTTTACATGAGCTGTCTAATTTTCTCAGCACCGTTTATTGAAGAGACTGTCTTTTCTCCATTGTGTATTCTTGCCTCCTTTATTGTAGATTAATTGACTATAAATGTGTGGGTTAATTTCTGGGCTCTCTATTCTGTTCCATTGTTCTGTGTGTCTGTTTTTGTGCCAGTACTATACTGTTTTGATTACTGTAGCTTTGTAGTATAGTCTGAAGTCAAGGAATATGGTACCTCAAGCTTTGTTCTTTTTTCTTAAGATTTTTTTGGGTATTCAGGGTCTTTTCTGGTTCCACATAAACTTTAGGATTATTTGTTCTAGTTGTGTGTTGTGAGTATTTTGCTGGGGACTGCATTAAATCTGTAGTTGCTTTGGGTAGTATGGACATTTTAACAGCATTAATTCTTCCAATCCATGAACATGGAATATATTTCCACTTCTTTGTCATATCACCTTCAATTTCCTTCAGTGTTTTATAGTTTTCAGAGTATAGGTCTTTTTTGGTTAAGTTTATTCCTAGTAATTTAATTCTTTTTGATATGTTTTTAAATGGGATTGTTCTCTTGCTTTCTCTTTCTGATAGTTCATTATTACCATATAGAAAAGCAACAGATTTCTGTGTATTAATTTTGTATGCTGCCACTTTACTGAATTCATTTATTAGTTCTAATAGTTTTTTTAAATCAATTTTTATTAGAGTATGGTTGCTTTACAATGTTGTGTTAGCCTCCACGGCGCAACAAAGTGAATCAGCCATACATTCTAATAGTTTTTTGATGGAGACTTTAGGTTTTTTTTAATATATATAGTACCGTGTCATCTGTAAATAGTGACAGTTTTGCTTCTTCCTTTCCAATCTGGATGCCTTTTCTTTTTCTCGTTTGATACTGGTGGCTAGGACTTCCAATACTGTGTTAAATAGAAGTGGTAGGAGTAGGCATCCTTGTCTTACTTCTGATTTTAGACAAAAACCTTTCGGCATTACATTGAGTATGTTAGCTGTGGGCTTGTCATAAATGGCCTTCATTATATTGAAATACGTTCCCTCTATACCAGCTTTGATGAGAGTCTTTATCATGAATAGATGTTGAATTTCATCACATGTTTTTTGTTCGTTTACTGAAATGGTTGTGTGATTTTTTATTCCTTTTGTTAATGTGGTGTATCACATTGCTTGATTTTCGGATATTGAACCATACTTGCATCCCTGGAATAAATCCCACTTGATCATTGTGAATGATCCTTTTTACAGATTGTTGAATTCTGTTTGCTAATATTTTGTTGAGTATTTTTGCATCTATATTCATCAGGGATATTGGCCTGTAGTTTAATTTTTTTATACTGCCTTTTTTCTAGTTTTGGCATCAGGGTAATGGCAGTCTCATAGAAAGAATTTGGGAATGTTTCCACCTCTTCAATTTTTTGGAATAGTTTGAGAATAGGTATTAAGGGACTGCCCTGGTGGTCCGGTGTTTAAGACTCCATGCTTCCAATGCAGGGGGCATGGGTTCAATCCCTGGTTGGGGAATTGAGATCCCTCATGCAGCATGGCATAGCCTAAAAAAAAAAAAAGGGCTTTAAGTCTTCTTTATACGTTTGGTAGAATTCCCCTGTGAAGATGTCTGGCCTGGACTTTTGGGTTTGGGGAGTTTTTGATTCGATTTCAACACTAGTAATCAGTCTGTTTCGATTATTTATTCCTGATGCACTTTTGGAAGGTTGTATGATTATAGGAATGTATTTCTTCTAGGTTGTCCAGTTTGTTGGCATATAACTGTTCATAGTATTCTCTATCTTTTTTTCATAGTATTCTCTTATGATTTTTGTATCTCTGTGATATTAGTTGTAATTTCTCCTCTTTCATTTTTTTTGAGATTATTTATTTATTTATTTATTTATTTTGCGGTACACGGGCCTCTCACTGTTGTGGCCTCACCCGTTGTGGAGCACAGGCTCCGGACAGGCTCAGCGGCCATGGCTCACGGGCCCAGCCACTCCGCGGCATGTGGGATCTTCCTGGACCGGGGCACGAACCCATGTCCCCTGCATTGGCAGGCGGACTCTCAACCACTGTGCCACCAGGGAAGCCCTATTTATCTATTTTTTAATTAATTGATTTTATTTTTGGCTGTGTTGGGTCTCTGTTGCTGCACGCGGGCTTTCTCTGGTTGCTGCGAGCGGGGGCTACTCCGTTGTGGTGTGTGGGCTTCTTATTGTGGTGGCTTCTCTTGTTGCAGAGCACGGGCTCTAGGCATGTGGGCTTCAGTAGTTGTGGCATGCAGGCTAAGTAGTTGTGGATCGTGGACTCTAGAGTGCAGGCTCAGTAGTTGTGGCACAGGGTCTTAATTGCTTCGTGGCATGTGGTATCTTCCTGGACCAGGGCTCGAACCTGTGTCCCCTGCATTGGCAGGTGGATTCTTAACCACTGCGCCACCAGAAAAGTCTGTCTTTCATTTCTTATTTTGTTTATTTGCGTCCTCTTTTTTTCTTCATGAGCCGGACTAAAGCCTTATCAACATTATTTATCTTTTCAAAAGACCTGCTCTTGGTTTCACTGATCTTTTCTATTTTTTTGTGGCGGGTGTCCTCTATTTTATTTATTCCATCTCTGATGTTTACTATTTCCTTCCTTCTGCTAACTTTGGGCTTTGTTTTGTTTGTTCTTCTTTTTCTAGTGCATTTGGATGGTAAATTAGGTTGTTTATTTGAGATTTTTCTTTTTTCTTGAGGTAGGCCTATATCATTATAAAATTCTCTCTTATAACTACTTTTGCTGCATCCCATAAATTTGGGAAAGTTTTGTTTCTGTTTTTGTTTGTCTTGAGGTATTTTCCGATTTCTTCTTTGATTTCATCATTGACCCATTCGTTTTGTAGTAGTATGTTGTTTGGTCTCTACATGTTTGTTCTTTTCCCGTTTTTCTTTCTGTAATTGATTTTTAGTTTCATACCATTGTGGTCAGAAAAAATGCTGGATATAATTTCTATCCTCTTAAATTTGTTGAGCTTGCATGTCATCTCTGTTGGAGAATGTTCCATGTGCACTTGAGAAGAATGTTTATTTTGATGTTTGGAGGTGGAATGTCCTGTAGGTTATCTATTAAGTCCAACTGGCCTTATTTGTCTTTTTAAAAAAATATTTATTAATTTGTTTATTTGGCTGCGCCAGGTCTTAGTTGTGGCACGCAGGATCTTTAGGTGTGCATGCAGGATCTTTTAGCTGCAGCATGCGGAATCATTTTTTAGTTGGGGCACATGGGATCTTTTTAGTTGCGGCACATGGGAACTTTTTAGTTGTGGCATGCGAACTGTTAGTTGCAGCATGCGGGATCTAGTGCCCTGACCAGGGATGAAACCTGGGCCCCCTGCATTGGGAGCATGGAGTCTTAGCCACTGGACCACCAGGGAAGTCCCTGGCCTAATGTGTCTTTTAAGACCACTGTTTTCTTATTGATTTTCTGTCTGGATGATCTGGCCACTGATGTAAGTTGGGTATTAAAATTCCCTATTATTATTGTATTATTGTCAATCTCTCCCTTTATGTCTGCAAGTATTTGCTTTATTTATTTAGATGCTCCTGTATTAGGTCCATATATGTTAACAAATGTTATAACTGATGCCTTTATCATTACATAATGCCCTTCTTTGTCTTTTATTTAGACTGTTTTATAGTCTCCTCCGTCTGCTATGAGTATGGCTACTCCAGATTTTTTGTTTGTTTGCATTTGCTTGGAATATCTTTTTCCATCCCTTCACTTTCAATCTGTGTGTGTCTTTAGCTTTACTTAATTTGTGGTTACCATGGGGTTCATATGTTGACCAGTAACTAGATCTACTTGTTTTAAACTAATAGTCAATTAATTTCAAGCACATTCTAAAAGATCTACATTATTTACTTTCTTCCACATATTTTGTTTTTGATGTTGTATTTCATGTTTATCCCTTAACTGATTGATTGTTGTAATTATTAGTTTCTTTTAATCTTTGCACTAGCTTACTTAATGGTTGGTCCATAGCCTTTACTATATATTTACCTTTACTAGTGGGACTTTTCTTTCCTATACATTCTTTCTTTTTCTTGTAGTTTTTTCTTTTCCACTTAGAAAAGACCCTTTAACATTTCTCTTAGGGTTGTTTTAGTACTGATGAACTCTTTTAGTTTTTGCTTGCTTGAGAAGTTCTTTATCTCTCCTTCAGTTTTGAATGATAACCTTGCTGGGTAGAGTATCTTAGCTTGTAGGTTTTTCCCTTTCAGCACTTTAAATGTATCGTGCCCTTCTGTCCTGCATAGTTTCTGCAGAAAAATCAGCTGATAACCTTAAGGGGGTCCCTTGTATGTGACTTTGTTTTTCTCTTGCTGCCTTTAGAATTCTCTCTTTAACTTTTGCATTTTAATTATGATATATTTTAGTGTGGATCTCTTTGGGTCCATCTTGTTTGGGACTCTGTGTGCTTTCTGTACCTGGGTATGTTTCCTTCTTCAGGTTCAGGAAATTTTCAGCCATAATTTCATCAAATACACTTTTGACCTTTATTTCTCTTCTCCTTCTGGGACCCCTATAATGAGAATGTTAGAATGCTTCATATTGTCCCACAGGTTCCTTAAACTGTCCTCTTATTTTCTTTTTCATGCTGCAGGGCTTGCAGGGTCTTAGTTCCTCGACCAGGAATCGAACCCAGGCCCACAGCAGTGAAAGCACTGAGTCCTAACCACAGGACTGTCAGGGAATTCCGAAACTGTCCTCACTTTTGTTAAAGTTTAATTTAATTTATTTATTTTTTATTTTGGGCTGTGTTGGGTCTTTGTTGAATGGGTGACAGATCTAAAAACACCCCAAAAATGTTTTCCAGCAATGTGGAGAATTTTAGTTTTACACAGTGTAGATACTAGATGATATTATTATTTTTTTTTTATTATTTTATTTTTTTTGCAGTACGCGGGCCTCTCACTGCTGTGGCCTCTCCCGCCGCGGAGCACAGGCTCCAGATGCGCAGGCCCAGCAGCCATGGCTCACAGGCCCAGCCGCTCTGCGGCATGTGGGATCCTCCTGGACTGGGGCACAAACCCACGTCCCCTGCATCAGCAGGCGGACTCTCAACCATTGCACCACCAGGGAAGCCCAGATGATATTATTTTTAATTTTCTTGGGTGTTATAACTGTATTGTGATTTTTAGTAAGACAATGTCTTTATCGTTAGCAGAAGCAGATCAAGTATTTAAAGACCAAAAATCATGTCTGTTTTCAACTTACTCAAATATTTCACCATAAATTTATTTATCTGGGGAGAGAACATGCAAAATGTTAAAAATGGGTGAATCTACTCTCATGGGGATTCACTCTACTATTTTTCGTTTGGTTAGTTTAAGATATTTTGAAAGAAAAATGTGGGAGGTGGGGTGTGAGGGAAACAGTCCAAGCATCCTGTTAATGGCAAATTCAATTAATCTAGTGTTAGTGTAATAAATCTTCTATCCTTTCTTCTTGGGGGACTGTTTGAAGCTTGGTGGGGATGTATAAGCCTCAGAAGACCAGATGATGAAACCCAAGTATTCTTGCCTTTCGTCAGAAGAAAGACTTGTGGTCTACACACGTTTTTACTTACATATAGATATATGTATGCCCAGGAAGTTCAGGTATCTTCTCTTTCTACCGAAAGTGTCAAAAGTAAATAAAGGGCAAAGCTCAATTCTCAGATGAAACCTTATTTTGCATATAAAAGGTAATAAAGGACCCCTTGAACCATCTTTCCAGCAGTGCTCACCAGAATACGGGGGAATCACCAGATCCATGAGTACATGAGGGCACGGAGCTGGAGTCAACGTGACTCCAACAGCAGAAATTCTTTTCCTTACAGAAAAAAATGAACAAACTTGACTCTGAAGACTGTTGAACAGAGGTAGAGAATGGGTGGAAAGACCTAGTGGATGCTCTGTGGATGCATCTCCCAACTCACAGGAGTGATCTCTAGGTCACAGCTGGACCTGCAGGACCCATGGCCCCAGCACACGCGAGCAGAGTGGGCCAGGCCTCCCCCAGGAGACCCCTGAAGCCTCCTGGGACAAACTCGTCCTTGGACGCCCTCATCCAGCCCAGGACCCTCTCGTTCATGTGGGCCTTACCAAGCCGGGATGGGACTGACCCCCACGAAAGTGGAATCGCTCTGGGAGACGTAGACTCGGTGCCGGAAAGACAGACTGAACTGCTTGCGTCACTTCCGTTCCCTGCCTCGGAGAGGAGGGGCGGGGCTTCGGGCATCAGCCAGGTTAGACCACTTCACACAAGTTGTACGTAGTTCCCTCCGGAGTGGATGCGGATGGGCCATTGGCTCAGCTAAGCGTGGCAACTGGGGACAGGATCAGGCCAAAGGGACGAGGTAGAGGCTAGAAACAGGCTTGTAGCTGGGGCTATGGACCGAAGACCCTGCCCACACCCAGGGGTGGGGCTTCAGGACCAGGCCCAGGGCGGGGTTTAGAGGCTGGAAGGGCAAGACTGGGGTTGAGGGTCTACCCCATAGGATGTTATCAAAAGCTTTCCCACCACCTATCCAGTTTCCTAGACCCTTTATAGGGATTCTCCAATATTGAAAAGCCTGCTCATCCTTGAAGTGGTGGTCCATTCAGTCAATTCTGTTTTTAGGCCTTTGTTTCCCCTGATTGCTTTTTATTTATATGGACACCATGCTAAAGTCTAATAGTGGATTCCTTTGCGATTTCAATGTACAGATATATTCTGTAAATTTGAAAAATTGTTTTCTCTTCAGATACATACTTCTGAGTTTTTCATATCTAACAAGACAGGCTAGGACTTCCCCTCCTATGTTAAAATAGCACTGATACCAGGCATTTTTCACCTGCTTAGGAATGGTACTAAAGTTTCTCTGACAATCTTATTGTGTCAGTGAGTGGCCTTTGAGAGTTAATAAAAATTTTTAAAAAACCTCATTTACTAACACATTTTATGAGGCGTGTTCCCATACATTATTAAGAGTGTTTACATCTATGAAATGGTTATTCTGCTACATTAATTTTTCATCTTTTGCTGTAAATTTTTTTTAAGTAACTGAAGAATTCTTCAGTTACATAAAATTATTTTTAAAAATAATTTCTGCATTTCCTACCTTGCTTTAAAAAGTCTCAAATTCTTGATCGTGTACAAATTTCCTAAATTTTTTCTGAAATGTACTGTTTTAAAAACATTTAAATAGGGCCTTCCCTGGTGGCACAGTGGTTGAGTCCGCCTGCCAATGAAGGGTACATGGGTTTGTGCCCCGGTCCGGGAAGATCCCACATGCCGCAAAGCGGCTGGGCCCGTGAGCCATGGCAGCTGGGCCTGCGCGTCTGGAGCCTGTGCTCCGCAATGGGAGAGGCCACAACAGTGAGAGGCCCACGTACCACAGAAACAAAAATAAACAAACCAAAAAACCCCCACAAAAACCAAACATTTAAATATATAATTTTCATGGAATGTATTTTCCTCTGTGGACTGGGGTAGATCCAATATATTTTCCTCCAGAAATACGAAAAAAAAAATTTTAGTACCACTGATGGGAAAACTGTCTTTGCCTGCCTAATTTGAAATCCCTAGTTTATTAAACAACAAATTCTTACATATATACCTGAATCAAGTCCCAGACTATTCTGTGCCAGTAAGATATTTACTAATGCCAATATCACTATATTTCCTTTTGATGACAATAATTTAAGTTTTAATACTAGCAGTAAAAATATAATGGTAGCCTAATGTTTTTGCATGTTATTGCTCTAGGTGTTTCATACATTAAAGTTCTTAAATATAACTACTCAGTGTTATGGGTACTATCATAATTTTCTCTTTTGGGGAACAGCTTTATTGAAATACAACTCCTATACCATACAGTTCACCCATGTACAACTGTTTATCAGGTTTTCTTCTGTTTTCTTTCCTTTTTTTTAATTGTCATGCCAAGAGGCACGTGGGATCTTAGTTCCCCAACCAAGGATCGAACCCCTGCCCACTGCATTTGAAGCAAAGAATCTTAACCACTGGACCACCAGGGAAGTCCGTTTTTATGTCTATTAATCTGTTCCTTATATTTCCTTCATGTTCATTTATTTGGTGTGTGTTAACCCTAGGTGAAGGTCAACTTTTCTTGGTTTAAAATAAATTGCAGTCTTTAATAAATCAAAATCATAACACCAGCCTAACTAGTAATCTAAAAAATGGTACTTAATGATGACAGACATGGAAAGTTCCACTCTTCATTATGCATGAACCAAATTCACCCTCACAATAACACCACAGATGAGAAGCCTGAAACCTGTAATCATGGCATAAGTTTATGTTGTCTGACATTAGGATCTGCTTTTTTGTGTGTGTGTTTGTTTTTGCTGCGGCATGTGGGATCTTAGTTCCCCAATCAGGGATCAAACCCGAACCACCTGAATTGGAAGTGCAGAGCCTTAACCATGGACCATCAGGGAAGTCCCAGGATCTGCTTTCTTATGGAGAGTTTTTGCATGTCATAGGCAGCACTATATATATATATATTTGGAGTAAAATTGTTTTACAATGTTGTGTTAGTTTCTGTTATACAACAACGGGAATCAGCTATATGTACACATATATCCCCTCCCTCTTTAGCCTCCCTCCCCCCACGCCTCCCACACCTCCAGGTCATCACAGATCACCAAGCTGAGCTCCCTGTGCTATATAGCAGCTTCCCACTAGCTGTTTTACACATTGTAGTGTATATATGTCAATGGTGCTTTCAATTTGTCCCACCCTTTCCTTCCCACCGTCTCCACAAGTCCATTCTCTACATCTGCATTTCTATTCCTGCCCTGCAAATAGGTTCATCAGTACCATTTTTCTTTTTAATTTAATTAATTTATTTTTGGCTGCATTGGGTCTTCATTGCTGCCTGTGGGTTTTTCTCTAGTTGTGGTGAGTGGGGGCTACTCTTCGTTGCGGTGCGCAGGCTTCTTATTGCGGTGGCTTCTCTTGTTGCAGAGCATGGGCTCTAGGTGTCCGGGCTTCAGGAGTTGTGGCATGCAGGCTCAGTAGTTGTGGCTCACAGGCTCTAGAGTGCAGGCTCAGTAGTTGTGGTGCACCAGCTTAGCTGCTCCACGGCATGTGGGATCTTCCCGGACCAGGGCTCGAATCCGTGTCCCCTGCATTATTTATTTATTTGGCTGCGCTGGGTCTTAGCTGTGGGATGTGGGATCTTTAGTTGTGGCATGCAGGATCTAGTTCCCTGACCGAGGATTGAACCCAGGCCCCCTGCATTGGAGTGTAGCATCTTAGCCAGGGACCACCAGGGAAGTCCCTAAAACAGACGTTTTAAACCAGCTAGCAAATGAAAACGCAGATTTTAAAAGGCCTAGAGTTTTAAATTACTACTAAATTCAGACCCTGAACTGAGGGATGTATTGGGTAAAAAAAATGAAAAGAAAAAAAACCAAACCACTCGGCCAGTATTTCACAGAAGAAAAACTGAATAAACATCTAACACAAAATAGAATTTTAAAATGCACACATGCAGTATCAGTCCTGTAGGTTTCCTGAACAGGGAGGTTAGTAGCCTCACAAGTACAGCTACCTCAGCCATTCAAAAACAGGAATGTCCCAATCCCCAGGGAATCACAGACCACCCATTATGTGTCAAGTGGCCAAGCAGTCAGGAGAGAGAAAAGGCAGGACGACAGCTGCCTGTGAGAGTGGCAGGTCTGGGTGAAGAGTGAAGAGAGGACCAGAGCTGCATTGACTGCAGGGACCCAAAAAGGCCAGGGGACAAAGCCAGTGGGGAACTCAAAGGATGGCACCGCCTAGGGCTGAAGGAGACAGCCAGCTCCAAAGTCATCTGGGATAGAAAAGGCCAACAGGAAGCCTTCATGACCCAGGAAAGCTGGGGAACAGTCACAGCCGTTTCCATCGTCATTACTGTTATGTCCACAGCAGGCGATCATGCAGTCTCCACAGCTGTGTCCCCTTATGGTGGTGACCAATCTTTACGTCACATTAGTGCATTAATTTCACCGTTTCTGATGAATGAACCTATTTGCAAAACAGAAATAGAATCACAGATGTGGAAAACAAACTTATGGTTACCAAGGGAGAAAGGGAGGGAGGGATAAATTGGGAGATTGGGATTGACACTATATACACTATATAGTGACACCACTATATACAAAATAGATAATAAGAACCTACTGTAGAGCACAGGGAACTCTACTCAATACTCTGTAATGACCTATATGGGAATAGAATCTAAAAAAAGAGTGGATATATGCATAACTGATTCACTTCGCTGTACAGAAACTGTTTCTGCTGTAGCAGAAACTAACACAACATTGTAAATCAACCATACTCCAATAAAAATTAATTTAAAAAAATTTCACTGTTTCTGATGATACCGAGCACTTCCCCACAGGGGTATCCAAGTCCCTGTCAGACTCTGACAGTGGCTCTGCCACTTCTCAGGAGGGACTTGGTTCTTTTTCCCACCTGGGCCTGTTTAGGCTCTTATAACTGGACTGATTTCTGGGTCTCTGGGTCAGTGTGCTGCTGAGGAGTTGACAGTGGGCATTTATGTATTCACAAGTCTCAGTACACTTTGTGCAAGGGAACATAGATGCCCCTACTCTTCTATTTAGAGGTAATAAAAGGAGCCCTCCCTAAAATCAACAAAGGCTTCCATGTTTTGGTTCTTGTAGAAATTAAACATTCCTTAGGAGATACATTGTCACTTTTAAGTCAAACCAAAGAAAGAAAAATTTCTCCTTGGTGAATGTAAGTTCTTCCCCCACTACTGCCTACATACACAGAACACTTGCTGAAATATTTCCATTTTCTTATCTTCGTACCTCAAGGGAGCTGAGTTGTTTAGAAAGGGTAAAGTCACTAGAACAATTTGTGTTAATGAGGAGCCCTGAGAATTCAACCCTTAATTTGGTAATAATGTCCCCATTGCCCCTTCCCTGTAATTCTCTGATCCCAGCCTCAGTGAAAACCCAAATGGGTTTCCCTGGGACAAAACGCAGAGAAGAGGAAGCTTCAGTGACGGTGTCCCAGTAAAGGCTGGTGGAGTAAGAAGGAAAAGAGGAGAGAGGGTGGGTACTGGAGAGAGGGTGGGTACTGGGCTTTACCTCTAGAATAGTGAGACTGGGACAGTCCCATAGTTATTTAATCTATGACGGGAAGTCTGTAGTTTGTGGGTACTTTAGTTTCTGCTGAACCC
>NW_006787698.1:4104656-4110177 GCF_000442215.2 Lipotes vexillifer | reverse complement strand
TGCTGAACCCAGTTGTTTCTTTCTCTCCTTTTTTTGGAATCTAGACCCTCTCCCCAGTGAGTTATTTTCCAGAGATCCTCCACCTCTTCTCCAATCATTCCCACAATTGTAGGCTCCTCTTAGATATCCTGTGTCCAATGATTTATTCATTAACTACTCACTGGAGATTTATTCACAGATTATCAGTCTTGTTCCTCATGTGCTTGGATTTTTCTATTACGTTCCCTTTCTCTGCTGGCAGATCTGAATTCCTGACAGTAGGACCCGATACCTCCTTACTGATGTTGTTTCACCACAATATCGTCTAAGAACAATGTAATTATTACTGATATTCGGTATTCAGGCTAATTTCACTTTGTTTTTACCATTCTCTTTAATCGTTAAGAGAATATCCAGTGACTGAATTTGGAGTAGACTACCTTGTCCTCTTCATGAATTTAAAGCAATTATTTAGTGTTTTAATGTAGAATATCCTGTTGGCTGCAGTTTTAAAATACCTGTTTTTTACTGAGTTAAGACATTGTTCTAAGTTTCCTTATTTAGCGAGAGGCTCTGTCCTGGCTACTAACCACAGTAATGACTGTTACATTTTCTCAAATGTATTTTCTACTCTAATTATGGTTACGATTCCTCTTCATTGGCCTATTTTTGAGATGAATTATGACAGCAAACATCCTATATCTAAGCAATCTAAACTTCCTATATCTAAATGGATATCTAATATCCATTTCTAGAGAGGAATTACTTGTTCATGATATATTATTCTTTTAAAATGTATATGAATGCACTTTGTTTAATTTTACTATTCTATTTTGTGCCTCTATTCAGGCATGATGAACTTGCAAGTTTCTTTCTTTGTGTTACAACGATGCTTTTGGTCTCAGTCTTTATTACATATCTAACATTTGCACATGTTCAGCACCTACTATGTTCCAGGCACCATGTAAGTCCCCAGAAAGATGATGAGCAAAAACGGTCACAACCTCTGTTTCACCTGCAAATAAATATAAAATTACCAACATGAGAGGCACATCAAGAACAGTACAGGATGCTCGACTTGTGAGCCTCATACTTCTGACCCTCAATCTGTTCTCCATCTCACTGGCCTCTCACATCCCTTCCATTACCAAGCTCACCAACCCCAAGGCAAACGGTGAATTCTGTTCTCTCAGCCCAAAATGCCCTTTCCTTATTTTCTCTGGTTAACAATTACCCATCCTTCCTCTCGTAGCTCAATATTCTCATTTCATAGAGGCATTTTCTACACACCTTCCCAGACTAAATTGATGCCCAGCTATTTTTTTCTCTTAATTAAATGCATTCTTGGCAGCTGCTCACCTGAGCCTGCCCGCTTCCCCTCCTGCGAGTGTACTATCGCTTAATAAATCCTCACTTTGCTTATATAAAAGAATATTAATTGCATTCTCTAGGCATAATAATACTGAGCTTTTTCCTATCATGGAGAATGTAAACATTTATATTCATCTTAAATTTGCCTTTTATCTTTTTAAGTATGATTTGTTTGATTTATTTTATAGAAGCTTTGAATATTTTAAATCAAATCAGTTATTTCTTTTACAATTAACTGTGCTGATTTTTAATACAACACATTTCCACTCAGCATTATATATGAGCTCACACTCTCACATGGGCATTGCATTTTATTTTATGGTCTTGTGATTTTGTTTACCCCTCTTATGTGTGTAGTTCACATATTTTTCCCTCTGCTTGGAAGAATCCACCTGGCAGACGGTATCTGAGAGAGGGAGCCAAAGGGATCGTCATTAACTAGAAGTACTGCACTGCGGTCCAAAGAGCTATCAGAGCTGGTATGTTTATGATGATCGGAATTACATCTTTGCTGGCTGCCCCTGTTTAAGTGTAATAACGATCAATGATAGTCACACAAGACAGATTTATTGTTAAGAAGCTCACATTTATCAAGTGTCTGCTGTATGTCACAAGAACCACACTAGAAAAATTAAATGCATCATCTCATTTAATTCACTCATCAGACTTATAATGCAGGAAATATTTATAACTCCCATGGTAGAGGCAAGGCATCTGCGGCTAAGAGAGATTAAATAACTTTGTCAACGTCACGCAGACCTTGGTGGATCAAAATTCTACTCTAGGAATTCTAACTCAAGATCGCATTTTCTAAGTGACATCTCTGTATCATACTGTGGGAGAGTTATGTATCAAAAATAATTGTCATAAAAGTAATCGATTAGTAATAATAATAGCTATCAGTTACTGGGATCCTACTGTGCACAAAGGCTTTTTTTTTTTTTTTCATACGCGGGCCTCTCACTGTTGTGGCCTCTCCCATTGCATAGCACAGGCTCCGGACGTGCAGGCTCAGCGGCCGTGGCGCACGGGCCCAGCCACTCCGTGGCATGTGGGATCTTCCCGGACTGGGGCACGGACCCGCGTCCCCTGCATCGGCAGGCGGACTCTCGACCACGGCGCCACCAGGGAAGCCCCACAAAGGCATTTTTAATCTTCACAAAGAAGTTAACAGCAGTAACCATACTTTTAGAAATAAAAAATAATAAGGCACTTAAGACACTTGAGAGTTAAAGTATCGCAACAATGGGGAGCATCAGGTCATAGAACTGTTTGTCTGAGGTGAGAATCCATGTCTCAGTAACTATTACTGAGTTACTAGAATGAAGGAAGTATGGAGAGTAAAAAGAAAAGATATTAAATGTCTTCAATCATTTTACAAGGATCATGTCATAGAAGAAATTGAATTATGTCCATAGCTTCATACAGAATTATAACGAGTGAGTAAACAAGAAGTTTCTACTGTATAGCACAGGGAACTAAATAAATTCAATATCCTGAGATCAATCATAATGGAAAAGAATATTTTAAAAAATTTATAGGGAATTCCCTGGTGGACCAGTGGTTGGGACATCACATTTTCACTGTTGTGGGCCCAGGTTTGATCCCTGATTGAGGAACTAGGATCCCAAAGTATGCATGGGGCAGCCAAAAAAAAACCCAAACAAGAATGTATATACATACGTATATGTGTATAACTGAATCACTTTGCTGAACAGCAGAAATTAACACAGCATGTATATCAGCTATACTCCAATAACAAAAAACAATTAGAACCAGTGAGTAGGAGATAAAAATATTTTCTCTGCTAAATTTTAAAACAGCTAAATAAATACATTTAAAATGGAAATGGTCTACCATTTGGCTGAGTGAATCACTGTCACTGGAAGGACTAAGAGAGGGTGAAGGATATCGACCTAAATGTGGAATCATAAGTGATGACTAGCTGAGGTGCCATTTGGCTGTTCATTGAATGTTGCTTTTGCCTCCTTCCCCAGCAGACACACCAGCGACATGGGAGCAGGAAACCATATAGGAGTATCACAGTTCCTCCTCCTGGGCCTCTCAGACGATCCTGACCTGCAGCCCCTCCTCTTTGGAGTGTTCCTGTCCACGTACCTGGTCGCTGTGCTGGGGAACCTGCTCATCATCCTGGCCGTCAGCTCAGACCCCCACCTCCACACCCCCATGCTCTTCCTCGCCAACCTGTCCTTGGTTGACGTCTGTTTTGTCTCCAACACTGTCCCAAGGATGCTGGTGAACATCCAGACACGGAGCAAAGGCATCTCCTACATAGGGTGCCTCACTCAGGTTTATTGTTTTAAATGATTTTTGCTGGAATGGATGGTTTTCTCCAGACTGTGATGGCCTATGACCGGTTTGTGGCCATCTGCCATCCCCTGCACTACATGGTCATCATGAACCCCCGCTTCTGTGGCCTCCTGGTTCTGATGTGTTGGCTCATCATTTTCTGTGTTCCCCTGATTCATATTCTACTGTTGAGGCGGCTGAACTTCTGTACTGGCACTGAAATTCCACATTTCTTCTGTGAACTGGCTCAGATTCTCAAGGTGGCCTGCTCTGACACCCTCATCAATAACATCGTCTTGTTTGTGGCCACTGCCCTGCTGGGTGTGTTTCCCCTCATTGGAATCCTCTTCTCTTACTCTCGAATTGTCTCCTCTTTAATGAGAATCTCCTCTGCAGCGGGCAAATATAAAGCATTTTCCACCTGTGGGTCTCACCTCTCTGTGGTCTCCTTGTTCTATGGGACAGGCGTGGGGATCTATCTCACTTCTGCTGTGACCCATTCTCCCCAGAGAAGCTCCATCGCCTCAGTGATGTACACCGTGCTCACCCCCATGCTGAACCCCTTCATGTACAGCCTGAGGAACAAGGATGTGAAGGGGGCCCTGGGAAGGCTCCTCGGTTTAGGTACCACTTGTCTGTGAAGGGCCACTGGCCTCAGAACTAAGTGGACACTGTGGGCTGCAAAAACAAATTTTGTGAATTTGTATCTCCTGATTTTCTTTTCCCTTAAAAGACATGCTTCATTTCTTCCATTCTCAAAGCACCTATGACTTTGCTTTTATTTGTGTTTGTATTAGATTCTGCTCAACACCCTCCTCAGTAATTCATTTTTAACTTTTGCTTCCTATTAGCAGACCATACATTTCTATCTTGGGCCAGCTTTCTTATAGCCATTCTTGCAATTTCCAACATTACATCTGAAGCACTTATATTAAATGTGGCCTGGTTTCCTACCACAGTTATCCTCTCAGATATCGATATTCTTCACCTAATTTGGTTGTGTGTTTGTTTTTTTCTGGAATGGAATGAAAGTCATGCAGTAGTCATAACCAAAGTGCTTCACATACCAAGACTGTTCTTATTGTTTTATGTGTATATTTTATGTAATCTTGACAACATTTTTAAAGGTATTTCTCTCATTTACCCTATTTTTCAAAGAGATTGAGATTGGTATGGACTCTAACCTGGAAACCTGACATTGAACCCACATTCTTACCTTTGCTATCTTACTTTTCCTGAAAAGAGTGATGATTTTCAACTTCAAGAGTGGGAACTTAGGTTTGAAAGATAGTTTGTTTAGGAGATTCATAGTAATATATTTCATCGGGTAACTCTGAGATATTGCTTCATTCTTTGCCTTCCTTCCTCCTTCCTTCTTTCCCTTCCTCTTTCCTTTGTTTTATTGGACATTTATCTCCCATCACTGCAGTTTTAAGATATACACCAAGATCCTAAAACATCTAATAATGAATACAATAGAATAAAACTTCTTTGCTCACATGGATTATTTTGGGGGCAGGGCACTTTTTGGAGGTGCAGCAGGAGTGGTAGTCACACACACCTGTGGAGTGTTTTCAGAACTTAGTCCACTTTTTGAGAATATTGATAGAATTGCGTCTGCAGTAAAGGATGGAATGGTTGAAGCTGTCAGCACTTGCCTTACATTCCCTGGGATCCCTTCACCATCCCCACCAGCCTGACTGCCACTGTCAGCACCAGGTGGAACCTACTTTTCCCAACGTGTGACGGCAGACCTGACGGAGAATTATGCCCCACGAGGGACAGTTCTTGATGAACAGGTGTGGGGTGTACCATCTTCTTCACCCCTTAGCTGGAATAATTCTAAAGTTTGGATTTTGTG
>NW_006787698.1:4088603-4104646 GCF_000442215.2 Lipotes vexillifer | reverse complement strand
TTCCCTACAGGATGAAAACTCTGCTCACTTCTGTGGGAGCTGACTTAAGCTTTATTGGATGTATTTTCTGCCCTGTATCTCTTCCCTTTTCTCTAACCCATGTTCCATGGTCCTTGTTCCTTCAAATAAACAGCCTGCATGTGAATCCTTGGCTCAGCATCTGCTTCTGGGGAACCAAAGCTGAGACGCGTGATAAAAACTGTGAAGAGTATCCAAACAATACCATAAATGGAACTAAGGACTTTGAGGGGCAAAAACAACAAAATCAAAATAAAAGTGGGTATGTACTAAGATCTTCAAATTACTGGAAAACTATAATTTCTTAGTGAAGAAAAACATTCAGTGGGGCTTTAATTTAATATGATTCCACTAAGTTTAATCCATAATGTATTTATTGTCTACTTTATACAAACTCAGTTGGGGACCAAAGAGGTAAACGTGATTGCAATATAGAGTGGTTAACCATAAAAATACTGGTGTGTAATAAGGCATGCTGAAAACAAAGGTAAAACTTGTCATCTCACATTGAATAATTACAGAGAAAAACTTTAAAAAATTTATGTAACAGATTTATTGATGGATCATGTATATATCATGAAATTCAGCCCTTGAAAGCATAAGATCAATAGTTTTGCTAAATTTATAGTTATGCAACCTTAAGCACAATCCAGTTTTAAAACATTTCTATCACCCCAGGAAAGTTCTCTTGTGCCCATTTGCAGGTAATATCAACTGCGACATCAGTCCTAGGCAACCATTTATCTGCTTCTGTCTCTATTAACTGACCTTCTTTTGCTATTTTATAAAAATGGAGTCATACAACATATGATCTTTCGTATCTGGCTTCTTTCAATTAGCATAATATTGTAGGGTTATTCATGTGGAAAACGTTCATTAGTATGTTATTCCTTATAACTGCAGAATAGTATTCAAATGTATGGATGTACCACATTTTGTTTATCCATTTACCAATTGATAGATACTTCGATATTTCCAGTTTGGGGTTAATATGAATAATGCTATTATGAATGTTTGCATATGAGTCTCTGTGCTAAAGTGTGCTTTTATATCTTTTGGGTAGATATCTCAGAGTAATTCGTGGATCATATGGTAAATTTATATTTAATGTCTAAGAAAACACCAAACTGGTTTTCAAAGTGGCTGTGCTATTTTACAGTCCCACCAGCAATGAACAAAGGTTTCAGTTTTTCCACATTTTCACCAACACTTGAGATTCAGAAAAAATCTTCTAATGGAAGGGTGTAGTTGAGATTGGAGTAACAAAAAGTCAGTAGAATTTAACTGGATGACGGGTTTTGGTAGGAAGCAGAGAGGATAGGAGATTGGGAACTAGAGGAAGAAGAAACCACACACACACTTGCATGGGGAAATTCAAGAGTAAAGCATTTCAGGAGGTTACATGGAACTTATGACTGAGTTATAAGTTCTGAGTTCTAAGTTACTGAAGTAAGCATAGGTATGTAGATGGATGCCAGACTATTGAGAGTCTAGTTTGACATATTAAGGATTCTAAAAGCAGTTGAGCACAAGGGCCGTGCTGTAATCATGGGCATAATATGAGGATTTTAGTATTGCTGTGAGCGGGGGAAACTGGAGGCAGAGTGAAGAGTCAGGAGGCTGTTGAAGTAGTTCGGGGCAAGGTGATGGGGACCTGACCAAGCCAGTGGCAGTAAGGCAGGTCGATTTTGGAAGAGAGGTGTATTAGTTTCTTGATGCTGCTGTTACAAGTTGCTGTAAGTCCAGTGGCTTAAAATGACAGAAATTTATCTTACACTTCTGGAGGTCAGGATTCTATGAAGTATCAGCAAGGGGCTTAATGCTGGATGCACTAGAGGGGCATCTCTTTCTTTGCCTTTTCCAAATTCTAGAGGCCCCCTGCAGTGCTTGGCTGGTGGTCCTGCCTCCATCTTAAAAGTAAAAATATAGCTTGAAATCTCTCTCTTACCCCACTGCCTTCCTCTTGTAACACTTGTGATTACATTCAGCCCACCCAAGTAATAAAGGATAAATTTCCCATCTCAAAATCCTGAAGTTAATTACACCTGCAGAGTCCCTTCTGCCACCGAGGCCAACATGAATGAATGAACCATGTCCTCTGGGCTGCATCTGGACCCCATCCCCGACTAGCTGACCCCTGGCCCATCCACAGCCATGTGGGAGGAATCCTGCCATAACACTCTGCTTTACTGGTGGAGGGCTACAATGGGAGGTTGGATTTCCAGAAACTCGTGTCATCTGAGACCATCTGGGCATTTCCTCTCCCCAGTGCCTAGTCACTCTAGCAAAGACTGCAAGTCCTTTTGAGGAGGGTTTGAGAGAAGATTTAGTATGGATTGTGGTGATGGTGCAAGGTCTTCCCTTTGATGAAAAGGTTCTTTCTTATTGACCTATGCCTGGAAATTGTTTAGTGGGCTGTGATTTTCTACTGTGATGACACAAATCAGTCTTTGGATTTCCAGACTTGAGACATTGTTTCAATTATGAAGCAGGTCTGGAGGGCCATGTGACAACTACTCAGGACATGGGAGTCCGAGGTTAAATCTGCAGCCAGGGCTCCAGGAGCTGCTGGCCTCACACCCGTATGTAGACAATTATTGGAAATATTTTGGATATTGGAAGCTACCTTTTCAACTGTAATTTTTTGAGAGCTAAACACATATCAGTTACATCTGATGAATATATAGTAACCAGAGAATTTTGAATATGAAGGATTTAAATATCACCATTACCACTTACTATGTTGAAATGTTATGGATATGTTGGGTTCAATAATATTTATTAAAAAAATGATCTCGGTTATTTCTTTTTGGTTTATTGTGGCTATTGAAAAAATTTAAAGTCTATATGTGGCTTACACAGTATAAACTGCAGCTGGGAATTATGAAGAAAAGAAAAATGAAATATTCAGTCAACATAGTTGACGTTCCCTTGAAGGAGCCTGGAGAAACCTGGAGACCTGTATCTCCTTTTAAGTCCTTCTCTCTGGTTTTCTCCTTTAATCTCTCAGGAAATAATTATGTCCCTGTGCTGGAAACTGAGAAGACATGAGCACTGCATACAAAAAATGTACAAGGTCTAATTGCAAGGTAAGATGCTAACAATAGAAAAAACTGGGTGTGGGGTACACTGGAATTTTCTGTACCGTCTACCCGTTTGTTTGTGTTTTTTTTGCAAATCTGAACTGTTCCGAAATTTAGAAGTTTATTTAAATATAAAAAGTGATCCTGGACTTCCCTGGTGGTACAGTGGTTAAGAATCTGCCTTCCAATGCAGGGATGTGGGTTGGATTCCTCGCTGGGGATCGAAGATCCCACATGCTGCGGGGCAACTAAGCCTGCATGCTCTAGAGCCCGTGCGTCACACCTAGAGAGACGCCCACGTATCGCAAGGAAAGATTCCGCATGCTGCAACGAACATCCCACGTGCTGCAACTAAGACACAATGCAGCCAAATAAATAAATTTAACAATATATTTATATTAAAAAATGTGATACTGTATGATTCCATTAATGTCAAATACAAAGACATAAAAGTCATCCTATGCTATCAGAAGTCAGGAAAGTGCTCACCCTGGGAGGCGTGTGTCTAGAAGGGTACACCAGGGGATATTGGGGTGGTGGTAACGTCCTATGTCTTGATCTGTGTGTTGGTTACATTGGTGTGTTCCACTGTGAAAATGTATCAAGCTAAACACTTGTGTACTTTCTGTGTGTAATGTTTTATTTCAATAAAAAGTTAAAAGTTAAAAAAAACGTACGTGGTCTAGATGACCTGATATGATGGTAGGAGGTAGATAATAAAGTAATGATTAATATACCAGTTCAAAAGTGATATGGGAAATATGAAGCAGGCAAGAAAACAGGGAAGGTCCTACATACACACCCACAGTGGCATAAATATTCTGGAGCAGATAATGGCAGAAAAGGAAAATCAATATTGACTATTATACCTTGAACCAAAAAAGGTTAGAAAAACAATGTCATGATTTCCCCCCACCCAACACCCTCTAAATAAATTTTGCCCAAAACTCTCTAAATAAATTTTAAGTACTGGGTAACTTCAAGAAAGTCTTGGTTGGGAAAATTCAGTTGAAACAGGTCTGTTCTCTCCCCATCACCTTTGCAAAGGGGAAATGCCAAGTCAGACTTTCTCCAACATCTATGTATTGTATGAGTCTCCCTGGATGTGTGTCTTCTCAGAGAACCACCACTGGGAATTATTTATCAGTTCTTCTGTTTTACTTTTATTCATTTATTCTTCAGATTTCCTTCATGTTCAACCATTTGATATCTTTTAACCTTCTGCAGTTTTAAAGGTCAACTCTATTTGGTTAAAATCAATCAGTCTTTGTTTTTTTAATTTTTTGATAAGAAGCGATTTATTACAATAGGACCCTTGTGAGGCTTACAAGCGGGCAGTAAGAGGGTGCCGCGCCCAATCACAGTCTAAAACTGACAAGCAGCCTAAATGGTAATCTTCACAACAGTATTCGAATGACAAAGGTGGAAAGTTCCACAGTTCTTATGCATGAACAAAATCCACCATTATGATAACCCCACAAATGAGAAGCCTGAAACCTGAAACCATATATATCAAGTCTATATTGTCCAGCATTAGGATCTGCTTTCTTTTGGACAGATTTTAAATGTCTTGGGCAGCATGATGTGTCTTTTGTTTACCAATGTTATTTTGTTAACCCTGAAGTCATATATGGTCACAGGTGAAAACCAGCTATCTATTTCATAGTAAAGATTCTACTTAATACCACATTCCTCAAACTGGGAAACCCTGTACTGAACAGGGCCAGAAATCTGTTTGTTTTCCTGGTGACTGCATAGGATGTTTACTTTTTGTTGTTAAGATACAATTAGTGGGGCTTCCCTGGAGGCGCAGTGGTTGAGAATCCGTCTGCCAAGGCAGGGGACACGGGTTCAACCCCTGGTCCAGGAAGATCCCACATGCTGCAGATAAACTGAGCCTGTGCGCCATAACTACTGAGCCTGCGTGCCACAACTACTGAAGCCCGCGTGCCTAGAGCCCGTACTCTGCAACGAGAAGCCACTGCAATGAGAAGCCCGTGCACTGCAACAAAGAGTAGCCCCCGCTCGCCACAACTAGAGAAAGCCCGTGCACAGCAATGAAGACCCAATGCAGCCAAAAATAAATAAATAAATTTTAAAAAAGATACAATTAGTGTACAATGAAAAGCACATGTAAGCATTCAGGGAATGACTTTGGAAAACTGCACATACCTGAGTAATCACCAGCTGAAACATGATACAGAACATAATTATCTTTCCTCCAAAGCCCTCCTGCCTGTTCTAGTCCATCCCCTCACCTTCATCCCCAGACAAGCACTTTCTGATTTGTAAGTTACTAGAGAGACAGTATTCAGTACACATACATTAAGCCTTCGCTCACTGTTTTCACATATATGGCCTAACTCATTTTTCTCTATTGTTTGGAGAAACATTATGGGGAGAAATGTGATTAAGTCCCCCCGTGGAACTGTGTACTATCTCTCTCTTTTTTCAAAATTTATTTTAAATTAATTATTTATTTTGGCTGCATGGGGTCTTTGTTGTTGTGCACGGCCTTTATCTAGTTGAGGCGAGCGGGGGCTACTCTTCGTTGTGGTGCGTGGGCTTCCCATTGCGGTGGCTTCTCTTGTTGCGGAGCACAGGCTCTAGGCGTGTGGGCTCAGTAATTGTGGCTCGCGGGCTCTAGAGCACAGGCTCAGTAGTTGTGGCGCACAGGCTTAGTTGCTCTGTGGCATGTGGGATCTTTCCGGACCAGGGCCTGAACCCGTGTCCACTGCACTGGCAGGCGGATTCTTAACCACTGTGTCATCAGGGGAGTCCCTGTGTATTATCTCTTCATCCTTTTATTTCTGTCAAACATTCCTTTATATATTTTACAGAAATATTTTAAGTGGAGACACATCTCAACTTTTCCTATTTTCAAGAACTGGAATCTTCTATTGATTATCTGTAGAAATGCTTTAAAGTCTACATTGTCTGACATCAGGATCTGCCTTCTTTTGGAGAGTTTTTGCATATTGTGGGCATTTTATGTCTTTTGGTTACCAATGGCATAGTACCTTGCAGACAGCCTTGTTCACTGAAGGAATCCAGTGACTTGTGACTAACACAAAACTGCAGTTCTTCTTACGATTGTTAAATGATACCTAGATATAGCAAAATCACTGGTCTTATGTTGCTTGATGTAATACACAATCCCCTATGGGATATAATAAATATCCCTGTAGAGGCAAATACAGGAAACGAAAACAGAAATTTAAAGTGCTCTAGTGCTATAGACGCTCTTACTACATCTTTATACCCAACTGACAAAATTTCTCTGTCAAAAGCTCCCATTTTGTACTTTTCCCCAACATCCCTATGAATAAAACACCTGTCAAGATAAGGTAAGATTTAAAAGTGAACGAGGATACATAGAGACTTAGCACAGTATCCAACAATTTCCCCTTTGAGTTTCACCCAGAAGAACTGAAAGAACTTGGTAGTTCTATCCACATTCATGTTCATAGCAGTATTATTCACAGTAGCCAAAAGATGGAAGTCCCCTCAGTGTCCATTAACGGATGACTGGATAAACAAAATGTGGTATACATATCCAATGGAGTATTATTTAGCCTTAAAAAGAAACATTCTGTCACATGCAACACGATGCATGAAACTTGAAGGTATTCTACTATATGAAATAAGCCAGACACAAAAAGCCAAATACAGCCGTCCATCGGTATCAACAGGGGACTGTTTACAAGACCTGCCAGGGACAACAAAATCTGGCGATGTTCAAGTCCAAGTGTCAGCCATCTGGATCCGAGGTTCTGCAACCACGGATTCAGCCAACCATGAATCATGTAGCACCGTACTATTTACTGAGGAAAATTTCAAGTATAAGTGGACCTGCGCATTTCAAACCCATGCTGTTCAAGGGCCAACTATACAGTTCCACATACACAAGGTAAGGTAACTAGAGGAATCTATTTCATAGAGACCGAGATGGAAAGTACGGTGGTGGTTACCAAGACTAGAGCAAGGGGCAACAGGAAGTTGTAACTTAATAAGTACCAAGCATCAAATTGGGATGATGAAAAACATCTGGAGATGGATGGTGGCAATAGTTGCCTAACAATAAGAGTGTATTTGGGAATTCCCTAGTGGTTCAGTAGTTAGGACTCTGCTCTCTCACTGTCCAGGGCCCAGGTTCAATCCCTGCTTGGGGAACTAAGATCCTGTAAGCCACACAGTGGCCAATAAATAAATAAAGAGTATACGTAATGCCACTGAACTGTATGCTTAAGATGGTTAAGACAGTAAATTTTACTTGATGTGTATTTACAGTAGTAGAAAACTGTGAGTAGAGGATTAGTAGTAGTATTTAATGGATCCTCCAAAAATAATAGATCTGGGGAAAATAAAATTTAAAACCAGTTTGGTTGGCAGTGCCTTTCTTAGAGACTATATAAAAACCTGCTCATAAAAGGACAGTGAAGTGCTACAGGTTCCTTTAGTAATATTAAATGTATATATATCAGCTGTTTATTTAAAATGTACATTTTAAATCAATTTGCAAATCAAAAGTCAGATTTTTTTTTTTTTTGCGGTACGTGAGCCTCTCACTGTTGTGGCCTCTCCCGTTGCGGAGCACAGGCTCCGGACGCGCAGGCTCCAGACACACAGGCTCAGCGGCCATGGCTCACAGGCCTAGCCGCTCCGCGGCATGTGGGATCTTCCCGGACCCGGGCATGAACCTGTGTCCCCTGCATCAGCAGGCGGACTCTCAACCACTGCGCCACCAGGGAAGCCCCAAAAGTCAGATTTTTTAAAAAAGGCTAGTTTTTTTTTTAAACTACTAAACTCAGACCCTAAATGGGGAAATGTAGAGTGTAAAAAAAGTGAATATAAAAAAACAAACTGTTTAGCTGGCATTTCAAAGACTAATAAAACACTGAACAAAACACCTAACACAAAACAGTATTTTTAAATGCCCACATGCAGGGTCACTCTCCTGCAGGTGGCCGGCACAGGGAGGTCAGTAGCCTCACAAGCACAGCTGCCTCAGCCATTCAGAAACAGAAACACCCTGTTCCCAGGCAGGCACCAGAGGGTAGGCCAAATGCAGTGGGTCATGCAGGGAGAGCATCGGACACACATCACTGAGAGCCGGTGGCTGGGGAGGGAAGGTGGGCTTTGACACAAATCAGCCACCAAGAAGTGCTTCAAGGAAGAAGCCCACACAATACAGTGTTCTGCTTTCCCAGCTGAGGGGAGCCCAGTAGCTCCTGGAGCTGCCCTTGTAGATATTTGGGCTCCAATCTGCCTGGCTGCTGAGGCATCACATGGCCTTCCAGGCCAGCACAGGGGCCTGTTGCCCCCAGAGTCACCATGGGCTGAACGGTGTACCTGTCTAAACATGTTCCAACATGTGAACAAGAACTCTGGGCTTTGCTCTAGAGACAAGACGTGATAGATTCAGGCGGAAGGATATCCCCAACCTGTCCCTTAACTTTTCCATTAATATTGAGATAAGAATGATGAAATTGATTCCACCGACGAAAGTGATTCATAGTGGTGAAAGGTGCTGTGTTCCAATGGGTCACAAGTGAACTGGTTCAGAAGCTCAGGGTGCAGATCTCTCCTCCCCTCAAGGAGCACAAACACAAACTGACCCTGTTCCGCCCTTCACTCTAATGAACTATCTTCCCCACTCCTCGCCTCAAAGCTCCTGTACTAAAGAGATGCCTTTCTGCTGTTACACCCCGTGGAAAGACATACTGCTCAGGGGCAATAACGTCTTACATAATGTCCCCATCACCAGGGACCCACAGGCCACCCTTTATGTGACAAGTGACAGGGCAGTCAGAGGGAGAGAAGGAGGCAGGAAGACAGCTGCCTGTGAGAGCGGCAGGTCTGGGTAAAGAGTGAAGAAAGGGTCAGAGCTGTATTGACTGCAGGGTCCCAGAAAGGCCAGGGGACGAAGCCAATGGGAAACCCAATGGATGCACCACTGGGGGCTGAGGCAGACAGCCAGCTCCAAAGTCGTCTGGGATAGAAAAGGCCAACATGAAGTACCCAGGAAAGCTGGGGAACAGTCACAGCCATTCCCATCATCATTACTGTCTGGCCACAGCAGGGCAATCATGCAGTCAGTCTCCACAGCTGTGTCCCCTTATGGTGGTGGTCAGTTTACCTCATGATAGTACACTAATTTCACTGTTTCTGATGATACTGAGCACTTCCCCACTGGGGTATCCATTCCCTGTCAAACATAACCTCTCATAAGACAGGGGCGGCTCTGCCACTTCTCTGGGGGGACTTGGTTCTTTTTGTCACCTGGGCCTGTTTTGTGGCTCTTCTGACTACAGACTGATTTCTGGGTCTCTGGGTCAGTGTGTTGCTGAGGAGTTGACAATGGGCATTGCAGTATTCACAAGTCCCAGTACACTTTGTACAAGGGAAAAGGTATTAAGACTTCAATGAGGGCTTCCCTGGTGGCGCAGTGGTTGAGAGTCCGCCTGCCAATGCAGGGGACACGGGTTTGTGCCCCGGTCCAGAAAGATCCCACATGCCATGGAGTGGCTGGGCCCGTGAGCCATGGCTGCTGAGCCTGCACATCCGGATCCTGCATGTCCGGAGCCTGTGCTCCACAACGGGAGAGGCCACAACAGTGAGAGGCCCGTGAACCACAAAAAAAAAAAGACTTCAATGAATTAAAAAAAAAAGACTTCAATGAAAGACGTTAATTTAGAAGGTTTCAGGGTAGCAACTAAAGGAAAAGTAGTGGAGCATATAAATTTCAATCATCGACAGTTAAATCGTCTGCATGAAAATACACTAACAATGTAGAGAAAGATGGAAAATGAGATAAACATGGAAAAAATAAGATACACACAAACCCAAATTTATTAGTAATTTATTATATTATACAGTAAATGCTCCAAGTAAAAGAAAAGGATTTTAAGATTGGATAGCAAAAACGTAGGTATTTTTAAAGTCCACATAATGTCTGTGTATAAAGTGACATTAAAAAATTAAGCATAGGGCTTCCCTGCTGGCGCAGTGGTTGAGAATCTGCCTGCTAATGCAGGGGTCATGGGTTCGAGCCCTAGTCTGGGAGGATCCCACATGCCACGGAGCAACTAGGCCCGTGAGCCACAACTACTGAGCCTGCGTGTCTGGAGACTGTGCTCTGCAACAATAGAGGCTGCGATAGTGAGAGGCCTGCGCACCGCGATGAAGAGTGGCCCCCACTTGCCACAACTGGAGAAAGCCCTCGTACAGAAACAAAGACCCAACACAGCAAAAATTAATTAATAAATTAATAAACTCCTACCCCCAACATCTTCTTTAAAAAAAAAAAAAAAATTAAGCATAGGACTTCCCTGGTGGTGCAGTGGTTAAGAATCCGCCTGCCAATGCAGGGGACATGGGTTTGATCCCTGGTCTGGGAAAATCCCACAAGACCTGGAGCAACTAAGCCCGTGCGCCACAACTACTGAGCCTGTGCCCTAGAGCCCTCGAGCCATAACTACTGAAGCCTGTGCAGTCTAGGGCCTGTGTGCTGCAACTACCAAGGTGGTATGCTGCAACTACTGAAGTCCATGGGCCTAGGACCCGTGCTCCGCAACAAGAGAAGTCACTGCAATGAAAAGCCCGCGCACAGCAACAAAGAGTAGCCCCCACTTGCTGCAACTAGAGAAAGCCTGAGCACAGCAACGAAGACCCAATGCAGCCAAAAAATAAATTAAAAATTAAAAAAAATTAAGGTTAGTATAAGATTGAGAAATTAAGGAAAAGCAAACTGATATAACTACTGATACACGTACTGTTAAGCCTCATTAAGAAGTAGGACAGCAGGGATCCTTGTTCCCTCTTCTTGCCTCAAACATGGGCAAATGTCTGGGGAAGAGCTTTCATTACTGGATTCCAGATGCTTTTCTGTCTTTCCACTCAGCCTGGCCACTACTGTTCTGCCTCTTCCAGGAAGCCATGTCTCCATCACCAAAACTGTTGGACCAGTGACTTGATTATTCCCTTCCTCCAAGGAAAATTAGCCTGTTTGTATTGGTTCCCTTTGTCCCTTTGTCCCTGAGTCTCTCAGGGGTGACACAGAGGGCCCATGTCGAGTCTGCACATACACTGGGTTGTCTTACAGGAGAGCAATGCTGAGGTTGTGGAATTTATTTCAATTTCTTTGCAGTAGTAACCAAGCCTGCTTGTTGTCTCAATGGGAGAGATGATCTCATCTTTCCACGTTCCTCACTGCGCTTCTCAATTCTGAGAAAAAAAGGGGTCAGAGCCTTGTATTCACATGTACAACATGATGAGCAGGGGCAAGAGCGATGCACGGAGGGTCTTCAGCAAACTCCTGGTTCACACATCAACTTGGCTTTTGGAGAATTTTCACATGAAAATGACACCTTGTCAACCACTAAAGAACAAGAGTTGGGACAAAATCTGCTTCATGGATCTCAGTGAGCACTTGTTGATGACACTGTCATTAGGAATCCAAGCAGCAGAATGAGGCCAACCTGCATTTAAACCTCTAACATGACCCATGAGGTCTCAGACTCAGGCAACTGCAACAAATTCTACTGGAAATATAGGTCTTATTCCAGAAAATCAGAATGTCATCCAGGGCTAGTATATAATCCATTACACTGCATTCAAGGGAGTTAAGACTACTCTGCTGATAATTCAGTGTCACTGCCAATAATTAAAGAGGTCAACAGATAGGCCAAATAGCAATATGCATACACAAAAAAGAACCAAACATGACACATGACTCCACATATTAATATGTATAAATGAAGGTTCAGAGGTTAATTCCAGTCCAGGCTTTGTTTTAAGCTTGATTTGGATTATCATTACAATGGTTTGATTAGCCTCAAGAAAGTGTCATCAAGAAGCTGCACCCTGGGGACTTCCCTGGTGGTGCTGTGGTTAAGACTCCACACCCACAATGCAGGGGGCCCAGGTTCAATCCCTGTTCAGAGAACTAGATCCCACATGCATGCCACAACTAAGAGTTTGCATGCCACAACTAAGGAGCCCACCCACCACAACTAAGGAGCCCACCTGCCACAACTGAGACCCAGCAGAACCAAATAAATAAATATTTTTTTTAAAAAAAGAAGCTGTACCCTGATTGGCTATACACGATGTAACCCAAGGCTGCTCGAGCATGAGAACTGTGTAACCTTTCATCAGAGGCTGAAATGACGTTTTTACTATTAGATAAAGTCCTAGGAAGGCAGAACCTGGGTTCTGGCTAACTGACACCTGGCATGATGTGCAGTGCAGAAAGCTTAAGAATGGGGAGGGCACAGAGGTTAGGCATACCTGCTGGTAAATGCATCAGACCTGGTAATGCAGTAGCTGGCTTCATTGGTGGCACATAAATGAGGGACTGGCTAGTTCTGGTGGCAATAATGATGCAGTTGGTACACCTGTACTGAAGACATTACTGACAACTGGTAGAACTGAGCCAATAAAAAATCCTGGGGGCTTCCTGGTGGTGCAGTGGTTGAGAGTCCGCCTGCCGATTCAGGGGACACGGGTTCGTGCCCTGGTCTGGGAAGATCCCACATGCCACAGAGCAGCTGGGCCCGTGAGCCATGGCCTCTGAACCTGCACATCCGGAGCCTGTGCTCCACAACGGGAGAGGCCACAACAGTGAGAGGCCCACGTACTGCAAAAAAAAAAAAAAAAAAAAAAAAAAAAAATCCTGACTGATCCTGTTCAATTTCTGTAATTCCCAGTGGTGACAAAGATGGGGGAGTAACTGAGGAGAGATGAACCTCCGTAAAGCCATCTTTAAGAGGAATAATAGGTGTACTAGTCATTTGTCTGTGTCTGAACCCAAAGCCCACCTTCAGGAACTGCCAGTCATGGCATCAAGCAGCGCACATTATCAGGAGCAGCCAGTCACATGAGTTTTTCACTTTTCAAGCACTTGAATTGGAGGACAAACCCAGAGGGAGGACATGTCACCTACAGCAGACAATGCTTGATCCAGACACATGACATGACTGTTTTGCATGGGTGTGGAGCTGAATATAGGGGTGAAAAGGAACAATCTCACCCTCTTCCTGCAAGGTCTGAGGTTGAATGTCCTCCACAGGTGTCGGGGTGTTGTTCTCCCACAAAGGTCAGGAAATCAGTGTGTCTCACATTAGTAGATGAAATCTCACTTCCTCTCCACTCACCCCATGCTTGACCCTGACCCTGAAAGGATCGGGTGTGAGAGAGGACAAAGCCATCTTTACAAGATTTATAGAAATGTACTATATCCTCCACTTTGGCCATTGGGACTTGATGTAGATGGACTTGGTGAGCCTCATACACAGTCAAGCAGTTCCTGTCTTCACAATATAAGACCAGGTCCATCCAACAGGAAAAAACAGGGGCTCTAAGTGTGAATCCTGTAGGCCCACTTTTGGCCAGGTTGTGACCTGGAAAATGTAGCAACTAGACTGGCCTGGCCTGATGATGAGGTAAAGACGTATCACTGCCCAGGAAAGGTCACAGCCAAATGACAAATGTTCAAAATAGATCTTTGGGACCCCCTGGAACACTATCCTTTCTCAGAAACCCTAAGATTTCAGACTTAGGGTAGCATTTCCCATATTTACTACACTCTTGCCTGTGAATCACCCCATGTTTATTAAGCATGAGCAACAATCTAGTGGAAAAAAATGATGACTCTACAATATTTCTCACATTTCTAATGTTCTTCTCCACAGTGAGATCACAAGTGAACATCAAAGTACTCAAGAGATGTACAGTTTTCCAGAAATCTTATACCAGTAGAGTTCCTCTGCATTGAAAGATCTCCCATATTTAGGGAATATATATTTCCCTGAGCAAACAATAAAGTACTTTACATGTTTCTTAATAGTATGGCTTCACTGTGAGCCCTAACAGGCTGGGTTGTGAGATGGATGGCTTTCCCACATTCCTTATGCTTGAAGACCATCTCTCCAGTGTGCTCTTTTCACGTCAAGTGTATCAGGGCAACTGAGGGCTTTCCCACATACCTGACATCAGTTAGACAAAGTGATTTCTTAGAAGACAAACGAACAAAGATAACTGAAGGCTTTCTCACATATTCTTCATTTATAAGATTTTGCTAGAGGGTGAGTTTTTCCTGAGGAGTTGGAATAACTGAAGGATTTCTCACATTGTTTACATCCTCAGGTTTCTTTCTCTCCACCATGAGTTTGAACATGTTTAGAAAGGTCTGATTTCCAAGTGAAGGCTCTCCCACATATCTCACATTTGTAATGTTTTATTCCCGATTGAATTGTCTTGTGATGATGAAGGTATAAGGAATGTTTAAAGGATTTTCCACACCGATCACATAGAAAGGGCCTCTCTCCAATGTGAGATTTTCTATGGTCCCTAAACTGAGATCTGACAAAAAATTTTCCACAATCTTCACATAAAAACTTTCTAGCATGAGTTTTCATATGTTCAGTAAGTAAAGGCCTGATAAAAGCTTTACCACATTCTGTACATTTATATGGTTTTGTTCCAGTGTGAATTCGATTGTGAATCTTAAGATATGAAGAACTTTTAAAGAATTTTCCACATTTTTCACATGGAAAAGGCCTCTCTTCACTATGAGATTTTATATGTTCTTTAAGTCTATAGAAAGTAAGGAAGGCTTTCCCACACTCCTTACATTTATGCACTTTTATTTCACTATGATTTTGCATGTGATCATTAAGGACTAAGGGATAAAAATAGGATTTTCCACTTTCCTTATATATAAAGGGCCTCTCTCCAGTATGAGATTTTATATAGCTCCTAAGGTGATCAGCTCTAATGAAGGCTTTCCCACATTCCTTACCTATAAAGGGCTTTTCTCCAGTATGAGATTTTATATGCCTCTTAAGTTCATAAGCTATAACGAAAGCTTTCCCACATTCCTTACATTTATAGGGTTTCTCTCCATTGTGGGTTCCCATGTGAATTTTAATGGATATATGATATTTGTAGACTTTCCCACACTCCTTACATTCATAACTTTTTTTTGTGGTGTGATTTCGTACAGGTATACCACGCCTTGTGGAGTGAACAGAACTCTCCCATGTTCCTTCTGTTCACAGCGTTTTTCCCCATTCTGAGTTACTACTTGTGCCTGAAGAGAAGGCTGATTCACACAAGCTTCCTCACCATCACTGCATTCGAAGGCTTTCTCTCCCATGCAGGTTTTCCTGTCCACAATATTTGCAGTCAGGATGATGGCTTTTCCACAGTGATTAAACACAAAATGCTTCACAACCATAGAGGTTTTCTTCTGCAGAGTAAGGAAGCTTTTTCCATACTCATTATGCTCATAAGTGTTGCCTCCATTTTGAGTTCTCCTGCCTGTCCTAAGGCTCAAGTGTTCATTGAAGTCTTTCCTATATTGCTCACAGTTACAGAGTTTCCATCCATTGTGCCTTCTTGCCTGTGGATGGATAGATGAATGATGATGCAAAGATTGCTCAGACTCATTAATTGATCCTACTCATCTCAAACTTGAAACAACATTACAACGATGAAGATGACTTTTACCATTTCTACTACATCCATACACCTCTGCCCTCTTGATTTCTTTCAAGTTGAATGATGGAATCCTTCTGCCAGAATGATGTTCCATCTACTCCAACCTTCAAATAATCCTGTACAGCTTCATGGACTGTTGTAAAATTTCAAATGTCCTGTTACATATGTGGAAATGAGGACTTATGGGAATTCTGAAGCAATAAGTATCAAGCTAGGTTTAGGATATCCCCAAATTCAACCTATTCAGAGTATCTCACCATAGACATTGCTCTCCCCTGGTGACTGCCACCTATTACAAACATCTATCACTTGTGCTCATGCTATAAATGAAATTCCCTTTCTTTTCTGAATGTGGAAAAAGAGAAATATGATGTTTTAAACTTACCAATGTTACTGTTTCCATCCCAACAGATGTTTCTCCCCCAAGATTATCCTGCT
>NW_006787698.1:4054794-4088593 GCF_000442215.2 Lipotes vexillifer | reverse complement strand
CCTGCTGAATTGCTGAGCCTTTGGTTTTAAGTTGCATTTCCCATAAAAAAAGAATAACAAATGTAAGAGTTTGTAGAAAGAAACAGGAGGCTGAAGGAGTTAAAAATAATAATACTCGTTTGTACTGGCTTCCAAATTAAAGATGCTAAAAATACCAATACATACATACTAGATTTGAGAAGTTTGGCTATGCCAAATATTTAACAATGATAGGAATGCAGAGTCAAAATTCAGTACCTGATTAAAAAGAATTCTATGTAAATTAAATATGATGGGGAAAAAAACCTGAATATTATCAGTGAAGGAAAAGAGGAATGTTAGGAAAAATAGCCTACATCAAAATGATAAAGTTAAAAAAAGAAACAGAACAAGCCATTTCAGATAAAGAAGATGTGGTACATATGTACAATAGCATATTACTCAGCTGTCAAAAAGAATAAAATAATGTCATTTGCAGTTACATGGATGGACCCAGAGATTATCATATTAAGTGAAGTCAGACAAAGACAAATATCATATGATATCACTCATATGTGGAATCTAATTTAAAAAATGATACAAATGAACTCATTTACAAAACAGAAACAGACTTAAAGATATCAAAAACAAACTTATGGTTACCAAAGGGGAAATGTGGGAGGGTGGGATAAATAAGGAGCTTGGGATTAACATACACACACTACTATATATAAGATAGATAACAATGACCTAATGTATAACACAGGGAACTCTACTAAGTATTCTGTAATAACCTATATGAGAAAAGAATCTGAAAAAGAATGAACATGTATATATATATATATATATATATATATATATATATATATAACTGAATCAGTTTGCTGTACACCTAAAACTAACATAACGTTGTAAATCAACTGTACTTCAATAAAATTATATTAAAATAAAGAACAAGCCATTTTGTGAGCTCATAAGAAATTGTGAGTAAATGTGAAGTACGTACATATGACAACTTGAATACATCCTGAAACATCAGAGACCAGTGACCTCAGCCTTCTGTGAGAAAGCACATCTTTACAAGTTTCCTCATTATTATTCCAAAGACAATGAAATTTTCATTGATCAGGAATCACTCACCTTGGAGGACTCCTCTTCTTTCCACTGTCCTCAAATCATCTTCTTGTTCCAACCAAGAGATCACGGTGGGTTTCAATGACTGATACCCTGTTTATGAGGAAAGATAAATTAATGAAAGAAGCTCCAGAAAAATAGAAGTAACTGTCCAGTGAATCAGCTCCTATATGTCTAAAACTGTGGTAAAACTATTTCAGAAGAGATAAAATAGGAAATTCACCTCCTTCTGTTCTCCACAAAGACTGTTTCTCTCTGGCCCCTGAAGCCCACATTCAGATTGATATAAACAATTACAAAGCTTAAGACTTTTTTTGATACGGGAAACAAAGTAAGTGCAAAAAAAGATGTTCATTCACATGGAGAAACCAATATACCAATGAGTGTCAAACGTTGGTGTCCATGAGAACCAAGTCCAGTGTCTGTCACAACGCAGATGACTGGGTCCCAATGCCGCAGTTTCATTCAGTAGGTGAAAGGTGGAGTCTGAGAATGCACATTTCTAAGAGCGATGGTGATAACGCTAGTCCTAGAAGCACGTTTTCAGATACCAACTGAATTAAAACCCATTCATGTGAAGAACAGTGTCTGTTAGTTTCCATTATATTCATACGTAACATCACCCATGCTGCAACACAGTAAGTGCATCACATATATCTGTTCCCTAAGACGTTACAGGAATGATGGCAGCCTTACCTGCTGTGGTCAGGTTCTTGTAGTTCTCCAGCATCACATCTCTGTATAGCTTTCTCTGAATGGGGTCCAGTAAAGTCCATTCTTCCTGGGTGAAGTCCACAGCTACATCAGCAAAGGTCACTGAGTCCTAAACCATCACACACATACTAGCTTCAGTAAAGTAAGCCCTCCACCAATGGTAGGGACTGGAGACGGGTGACCCATGATTCAATGTCTCTCATCATCTCCCCCAGGACACAATGGTCCTTGGTTCTCTTCTATCTACACTCACTCACGATTGATATCCTTCAGCTACACCTCTAATGGAACATGTAATACATGAACTTATCTCAATAGAATGAGCCTTAAAGTGTTTTGTTTCTCTCCTGTAGCATAGTCCTAAGCCAACTGGAAGCACTTGTAAACGCTGATGAATGAATACATTCTTTGAGAAATGCACAGTCAACTTCCTTACTGTGTAAGAGCACCAAGCAAAACAAAAAATATGCAGTCACCATCATGAGAGGCAAGATTAGGAGGTTATTACTGAAATACTGAGATTATTCAGGGTAATGTGTCACCAGTATGAGCTTCCACTTAGGGAGGGAATTCATCAGGGACTGAGTCCTGCAGTGGCTTTATTTCTTTAAGAAGCTCTGGACACAGGTCTACCAAAACAGAATGTATCCATCTGGTGGATACAGTAGCTCATTTTTTAGAAGGATAGACTTGCTTCTTACCCAAGAACAACTTTTCAAACACTCAGCCATTATCCTTTCTGCCTCTATCTTTTCCTCAGGAAGGCGAAAGGGTCCTTAGAACCCCTAGGAGAAAAGAAAGAAGGCATGAGTACCCAGAGATGATCATAATTCCCACAGTCACTGCCTGGAAGTCATTCAACTCTATCTCGAAATTCCCAATTATCCTTTGCACACTCAAGAAATCTCACATATATACACACCACTGCTGTGAAATGCCAGAGTAGTCCTGTCTCACCTGGAGCCAGAAAAGGGGATGGTGAGCCATGCTGCCCATCAGGAAAAGAGTAATGGGTTCATTTTACAGGGAAGGAACCTTAAGACCTGAGTAATGTGACTCTTCATTTGTCAAGGCAATAAGATACATGAATAAGATTATGCAGCAGGGCTTCCCTGGTGGTGCAGTGGTTGAGAGTCCGCCTGCCAATGAGGGGGACGCGAGTCCGTGCCCCGGTCCAGGAGGATCCCGCATGCCGCGGGGCGGCTGGGCCCGTGGGCCATGGCCGCTGGGACTGCGCATCCGGAGCCTGTGCTCCGCAGCGGGAGAGGCTGCAGCAGTGAGGGGCCCGTGTACCGCAAAAACAACAACAAAAAAACAAAACCAAAAAACAAACAAACAAAAAAAGATTATGCAGCAACTCTACCTAAATGCGCACACCAGAAAGCCGACTTAGAGAACAGCATTATCTGGCTCCCTTCAGCAATTCCTAGATGAACCAGAAGCATGACTGCTCAGGCCCAGACCAAAAGACTGGCAGATCCTAGAGTAGAGTCTCTGAAAAAGGACATTAACAAGGACTTCTCATGGGACATATAGCTGTCATGTTGCAATGATGGTGAAATTTGCCTGAAAATTCCTTTCTTTGATGTCCAGATCATGTCAAGCAGCTTATGATACAAGTGGACAGGGACATCTCCATGCCCCTGGAGATTGGGTTATCTGGAGTCCTGCTTCATATCAATCATTAATCAACAAATATTAGTTATCTCACACACAACATCATAAATTAGCTCTTTCTATGTAGATAACATAGTTACTAAAAGAGTATGCTCTACAACAAGAATATCAGTAACATCAATTATTATTCATTGAGGACATTATGTACCAGATATCTCATTAGGAGCTTACAGCTTACCTATATATTTGGAACAACTTGAATACTGGAATCTACTCTTTCAACTGTAAATTATGTATGCTCTAAGTGGAAATTAAGTATATATGATAAAAATTTAGTGTCCAGTAAATTTAAAACCCTTCAAATGAAAACAATGTAAAATATCTAAAATTTTAAATTGACTGTTTAAGTAATATTTTAATATATATGGGATAAAATAAAATATATTCATATAAATAATCTTCATTTTTGTTTATTGTGGGTACTGAAAATATTTTCATTATATACGTGATCTATACATTATATTTATATTGGAAAAGCACTGGTGTAGGCTGCTGCTGGGCTTATGAAGGGAAAAAAACCCATTCTATTTGGTCAACATCCTTGAGCTTCTCTTGATGGATGTTGGAGAAGTTTGAAGCTCTAGGCCTCCTTTAGTTCTTATCACTGGATTATTCCTTTCTTTCAATGACCTTGTGCTAGGCAATCAGTTGAGAGCAGTAACATATACAGAAAATATTCTAGGCATTAAATATTCACCATTCTTATTAGGGAAGATAGACAATAAACTAATAATTGATATATCAATTCATTAGTAACATGGGAAAACAATCAAGTAGGTAAAAAAAATAAAGGGTATCCTACACACACACATGCACGCGCGCGCACACACACACACACACATATTGTTAGTTCCTGGGCCAGATAAAGAAAGAAAGGGGAAATCATTAGGTCTTCCACACTTGGTCCAAAAAGATTAGAAAAAAATTTATCAAACTTTTTACAAAAGAATTCAGAATACATGAAAGTACTGGGAAGCCTCCATGGGTCTCCGTTTGGAAACACTCAAATCAAACAGGTCTGTACTCTCTCCTTGCCTTGGACAAGGAGCAAGGCCCTGTCATACTTAGCCCAACATTTGTCTATTTTATGAATCTTTTCAGACAATCACCTTTTCATATTATTTTTCAGTTCCTTTTTTATGGAACTGAAAAATTTGCTTTTATGTTTACTTACTTCTACCACAGACTTTCTCCATGCTTCTTGTCTTTTAACATTCTGTATTTAAAAGTTAACTTCTTTTTGTTAAATATAAATAACCTTTAATATATCAAACACAGACCACCAGGCCAAATGCTGGTCTACAAAATGGTATATGAATGATGACAATGAAAGTTCCACAGTTCATTACCTATGAACCTATGAACCATATTCATCCTCACTGTCCCCACAGTCCTTATTCTTCAGTAGAGAAGACTAAAACCCATACATACATGAGGTCAAAAAAAATCATGTGTCTAGACTCCCTTATAACTGTACTTACTACTAGGGGTCTCAAACCAGGAGTCCTTAGGCTGAGTAAGTTTAGTGAGGCGGTACCTGATAAAATGTTTTATTTTTCCGTTTATTTTGTAGTTGGATGTAATTAATGTCTAATGAAATACACAGATCTTAAGTATTTAGTGAATGAATTTTGATAATTGCATATACTTGTATAATCACCAGCCTAAACAAGAAACAGAACATATTTATTTCCCTGGAAAGCCTTCTTGTCCCTTTCCACCCATTCCTTACTTCTTGCACTCAGACAAGCACTTTCTGATTTCACTGTTACTAGATACATTATGCTATATATGTATATTAGGCAATTAATACAGCATTTTCAAATGTGGGTCCTAACTGATTTTTCGTGTACTGTTTAGTGAAACTATGGGCAAAATACATTAAAATCTCCCACTAGGATTTTGAAATTGTTTATTTCTTCTTCCACTTCTTTCAAGTAATGCTTTATATATTTGCAACAATATTACTGAGTGGACACACATTTGATTTTTTATATTTTTGGAGAAACAGATTTGTTTATCATGACCTCTGTATCTGTTGTAATGCTTCTTGACAACGTTGTCTGACATAAGGATCAGCTTTTTGGGGGAGAGTTTCTTTTTTTGGCATATCATTGGTAGCACTGTATCTGTTTTGGATGACAGTGTCTGCTAGTACAAAGAGTGGCATGGTGTCTGGCACACCAAAGGCACCCACTAACTGGTGACTGACAGAGTGGAGCTCCTTCACATCACTCTTCAAGTACACCTAGGTTATACCTAAATAACTGTTCATAATACAACATATATCTGTTTTCATAAATGTATTTGATTACTCTAAGAATGTAAGGGTGGGAGGAACACCATCTTCTTTCAAGCACTCACACCAGTGTCGGCTTATCTGCACACCTGTCACTTGTTTCCCAAAGCCTCCTTATATGGACACTTAGTGCTCTAGGTCCTGCACTGGCAGTGGCACCTCAATTCCCTCTCCACATCTACATACCGGTCATGGCTTGCCTGCATACCAGAGGGGAGCTTCATCCTTGCCCAGTGACTGTTAACTAGTTCTGGCCCTGGCAACCTAGCAAATTTCCTCACATTCAATGGGTTGCCATGATACCTTCTCTAACAAGGTCTGAAATCAATCTTGGGGAGAGGCCCCCACTATAAGTTTGGCCTTCCTTAGGTACTCTCCATGAACTCTAGGATATATGACAGAATTCTCTTTAAAATTTTATACTATACTTCTCCTGTTTAAATCACAGTATGATTTCTGTCTCTTCATTTCATGCAGACTTATACACAACAGTGAAGATAGGTGATCCCTGGAGACAAAGTAGTAAAGATGACATTTTGGGATATGTTTGGTCAAACCTTTGGACTCAAGCATAGAGCTAAAAGCCTTGCCAATGGGAAAGACATTCACAGAATTACAACTGTTAAGCAATCACCTATGATGATTATGGTACAGCTCTTGCCTTGGGAGACCAGGTGAATGCTACACTTAACGGTACAACAATAATGGTGATTATAATGGTTGTGGTGAGAGATGGATTCTTTTGAGTGTAGTTGCCCAGACAATGACAAGCTCAGATCTACTCTCTCAAGTCAAAGTCTGAAACCAGAGAGATTCCATGACAGGTTAAAAACTCATTTCATGTGGTCACATGGGGAAGATATTGCAAAAATCAAATGCAGAGTTCAAGTATTCAACCATACTTAAAGTCAGTCTCACATACTTTTTCATGTGAAAATGAGGTACTGATCAGGGAAGAATGAGACAGGAAACATGAAATAGGGATATCTACGGGGGCCCTGATGACACTCACAATATTGAACCCCCAAGACACTCTGAGCCTCCCTTATCAGGGAAGTAGCTTGCTCGTAGGTTTCTGAAGATACTAGCCTTCCTCTGCTTGACAGATGTGTGATAATCTCACTTAGAGCAGATGCCTTGGAAGGAATGCTCATTCTCGAGACCCACCACAATTACCTGCCGTTGCCTCTGGACACACAACTAGTGCAAAATCCAAGGGGACAGGGCAGTATGCAACATAAGGTAGGAGAAAACAGCTTACATACAAAATAAGCCCAACTCTGCAAATGTGTATCAAAAGAGTTTGGTGAACATGTAAACTCCGAGGAGTTCCTAAGGGATTAAGCTCAGGCAATTCCAGTGAGTGCAAGTAAATGGTATGATAGGCTGCCAAGGCTCTTTCAACACCTAAGTACAGTTGTACTACCTCCTCTTCCTTAGTCCATATCTATGGCTTCCTGTGGTATTCCTTACACCCAGCTGGCTGAGACAAAACCTGGTTTATAGATGGGTCTGCATAGTAAGCTAGTTACACCTGGAAGTTTAGAGCTGAAGCTCTATATCCTTACTGAAGGGATGATCCTGAAAGGCAGTAGTAATTAAAAATCTTCCCAGTGGCAGAAATTCAAGCAGTATATTTGGCTGTCGCTAGGTCTGGAGTGAAAAACAGCCATATGTATGGATACACATTGCTTCACAAACAGTTGTCAATCATTTGACTGGAGAGTCAAAGATGTGAATGGAACAAGATTGGAAGGTTGATGACAAGAAAAGTAGTCTGGGAAAAGGTATATGAAAGGATGTCTCTGAATGCACATAAACTGTAAAGTTATTTGTGCCCTATATGAATGTCCACCAAGAGAAATCCACTATAAATAGACTATTAATAATCAGGTGGACAAAATGATGCAGTCCATAGATGTGAATTACTTTTCCCAGCCAAAACAGTGTTTCCTCAATGGGTCCATGAACCAAATGGCCATGCTAAAGGGGATAAAGCCTATCTGTGGGCTCAACAATATGGACTTCCCTTCTCCATGGATGACCCAGCTAACACTACTGTTGTGTGCCAGGGAATGAACATTTGGGTCACTCCACCAGGTACATAACCCAGACCAGGTGAGGGTCTCATTGAGGGCAAGGGAAATGTGAAACTGATTGTTGAAGAAGTAACCCATGGATGTCAACCACAACCTCAAGACCAATTAGAGAAACAAGAACCGTAGTAGTTCTGCACGTTTTCTCTTTGCTTATTATATGTATGCATTTATTTAATGCATATATTTATTTATATAAATGAACGATTCATTTCTATCTCCTCCCCATTTTAATTTTATACATAAGGTGTTAATAGTTAACATTACCATTTAGTCTTTAGGAAACTAAATCTGCAAGTCTGTGAACAAATCTGAGGAATTCAGTTTTCTTCACTATGTCTTAATCATTCAAGCACTGACTATAATATATCCTCTAGTAAATCAACAGATAAAGGAATAACTTCATCAAGTAATTAAAATTCAATTTTACCTTCTATAAAACTCTCAAATTATTTCATTTATTTCCTTTTCCATAATAATAATCCAATTATAATTTACCACCATCGTGTTTTAAAGCTTATTTATCATAAGCTTCTAGGTTGACTCCATGCATTCACTCTCATACTTTCTGAAGACCATTCTCAAACTAGGATTTGTAAGTAGATTCAAATTACTCCTTTGATTAAAATATTTCCTAAGTTTCCCATGGCCTTAGAATATAATTCAGAGTAAGTAATTCCCTTGGCCCTATCCCCCACTCTCCAATATACCACCCAACACTCTCTGGTTCTGCTCTGCTTCAGACAACCCTCTTTCCTCACCTTAGGAAATACACTGAATTCGCAACTTCTCTGGAATTTTGCTCATGAAGTTCCCTTCATCTGAAATGTTCTCATTCATTCTACACCCCCTCACCTTAGCTCAACAACCTGATTAGCTAAGTCATATTCATGCTTTCATTCTCAACTTAAATATCAACACCTCCCAATATATCTTCTCCCCTCATATTAAGCCATTATTATGTCCAGATAACAAACTTGCCAACAATCATTTAAAATGTCTTCCTAAATAAACTGTAAACCCCATAGAAGCAATACTATCCTTATTTCGATCTCCATTGTTTCCCTATTTCTCGAAGACAGCATAGCTCATTAGGTGGACTGTCATAATTGCCAATCCCCACACAAATGTTACAGCATAGATATGCACAAATTGAAGTAAAACAAACAAAAAACTACAACACAAAATCAAATAGGAATCATATAAAATGTCTGTGCACAATACAAACCAAAACACTGTACTTCTGAAAACGTATTTGAGTACTCTTAGGAAGAAAGTGGACTGGATATCGACTTTTCCCCCCCTCATCCCACAGCTTGTGGGATCTTGGTTTCCTTGACCAGGGATTGAACCCAGGCCCCCAGCAGTGGAAGCACAGAGTCCTAACCATTGGACCACCAGGGAATTCCCTGGATATCATTTATGAAAACAAGTGCCTTGAAGTCAAAACTAAAATGTGTTCCTTATGTTTCTCCAGAATAATTTTAATCCTGTTTTAATGTTGATTTGGAAACTACCAAATGGTACAAGATTTATGGAAGGGATTTATATACCCAGAAAAATTAACCATGTTTTGGCCCTTTGACCTAGAAACCCAACTTTAAAATCTAGTCCTGAAGATGCACCTCTACAAACGGGAAACAACATACACAGAGGATCACTGTTAGTAGTGCTAAATCACAGATGCCAGAATAATTGATAAAGGTTGTTAGAAAACAAGATATTCTGAGTGTCAAAATATTACCCCACATATTACTTTCTTATTCAAGAAGAAAAGTAGTTTACCTTTAAAATACAGGTCTCTGGTGATCATTACCATAAGTAATCAAATGTAGCATCACTAACAGAACAATGATATAAATCTAGGTCTTTGTGATGAAATACAACTTAAGATATACAACATTATCTATAATAATGTTGTATATTATCTTTTGTAAGACAAATGATCTTACAAATGATCTTTTGTAAATGATCTTTTGAAGCCTGCAGACCAAAATGTAAGTGACAAACTATGACTCACAGGCCTTTTTTTGTGAATAAAATTTTATGGAAAAACAGCCATATACACTTGTTTACTGAGATCTATGGCTACTTCCCCACGACAAAAGTAGAATGGACTAATTCGAGACCTTGTGGCCTGGAAAGCATAAAGTACTTCCTATCTGTCCCTTTTCTTTTTTTTTTTGTTTTTTGGCCACGCCCTGCAGCATGTGGGATCTTAGTTCCCCTACCAGGGATCGAACATGCGCCCCCTGCATTGGAAGTGCAGAGTCTTAACCACTGGACCACCAGGAAAGTCCCCTGTCCCTTTTCAGACAGTGTGTGCTAGCTGTTGTTCTGGATCCAATTACCAGTTGATAGAAATACAAGAAACAGAATAAACATTTAAACACACCATGAAAATAAAATCAGAAATATCAATATGCTCAAATAAACAAGCTAACTTTACACGTCAAGAAACTAGAAAAGGAAGGACAAACAAAGCCCAAAGGTAGTAGAAGGAACAAAATAATAAAGATCAGAATGGAACTCAAAGAAATAGAGAATAAAAATAAAATAGAAAACACCAATAAAACTGAGAGGTTTGAAAAGATAAACAAAATAAGACAAACCTTTAGCTAACTCACCAAGAAAAAGAAAGAGGGCTCAAAATTAAATATGAAAAAGATACTACAACGGATACCACAGAAATACAAAGGATCATAAGAGATTGCTATGAACAACTGTACACCAAAAAACTGGACAACCTAAGAAATGGATAAATTCCTAGAAACATACAACCTACTAAGAGTGAATCATGAAGAGACAGAAAATCTGAACAGACTGATTACATGTAAGGAGATTAATCAGTAGTAAAAAACCTCCCAACAAACCAAAGTCCAGGATCATAAGGCTTCACTGGTGAACTCCACCAAACATTTAAAGAGGAATGAATATCAATCCTTCTCAAAATCTTCCAAAAAAACAGGAAGGAGGGAGTACTTCCAAACTCATTTTATAAGACCACTGGTATCCTTATACTATAACCAGACAAGAACATTACAAAAAAAGAAAATTACAGGCCACTATCCCTGAAGAACACAGATTCAAAAATCCTCAACAAAACATTAGCAAACCCAAATCAATAATACATTAAGAGGATCATACACCACGATGAAGTGGGATATATCCAGAGATGTGGGATGGTTCCATATCTGCAAATCAATCAATATGATACACATTAACAGAATGAAGGAAAAAACTGGGGACTTCCCTGGTGGCACAGTGGTTAAGAATCCGCATTCCAATGCAGGGGACATGGGTTTGATCCTTGGTCGGGGAACTAGATCCCACATGCATGCCACAACTAAGAGTTTGCATGCCACAACTAAGGAGCCTGCCAGCCGCAACTAAGGAGCACACATGCCACAACTAATGAGCCAGTGAACCGCAACTAAGAAGCACATGTGCAGCAACTAAGGAGCACATGTGCCGCAACAAAGACCCGGTACAACCAAAAAAAAAAAAAAGTTAAAAAAGGGACAAAAATCATATCATAATCTCAACAGACACAGAAAAAAGCATTTGACAAAATTTAATATCCATTCATGATTAAAAACTCAACAAAGCAGGTACGGAGAGAATGCTGCTCCATAATAAGGACATATATCACAAGTCCACAGCTAACATCATATTCAACAGTGAAAAGCTGAAAGCTTCTTTAAAGTCAGGAAAAAGACAGGGATACCCATTCTCACCACTTTTATTCAACATAGCATTGGAAGTCCAGCCAGAGCAATTAGGCAAGAAAAAGAAAGAAAAGGCATCTAAATTAGAAAGGAAGAAGTAAAAGTGTCACTCTTTGCAGACAACATGATATTATATATAGAAAACCCAAAAGGCTCCACCAAAACACTGTTAGAACTAATAAATGAATTCAGTAAAGTTGTAGTATGTGTAAACAATATACAAAAATCAACTGCGTAGCAGGGGGGTAAATTAGGAGTTTGGAATTAACATATACCCAGTACTACATATAAAATAGATAATCAACAAGGACCTACTGTAGAGCACAGGGAACTCTACTCAGTATGTAATAACCTATATGAGAAAAGAATCTAAAAGCAGAGGGGATATATGTATATGTATAACTGATTCACTTTGCTGTACACCTAAAACTAACACAACATTGTAAGTCAACTAGACTCCAATATAAAATAAAAACTAAATTAAATTGAAAAAACAAGAAATTATGCTAATAAAGGAAGGAAAAACTTATAAAAAATACCAATTGGGTTTCTATACACTAATAAAAAACTACTAGAAAGAGAAATTAAGAAAACAATCCCATTCACAATTGCATCAGAAAGAGTAAAATACCTAGGGATAAATTTAACCAAGGACATGAAAGACCTGTACACTGAAAGTTATGAGATGTAGATGAAAGAAATGGAGAAGACAAAAATAAAAGGAAAGATATTCTGTGGCTCATGGATTGGAAGAATTATTGTTAAAATATCCCCTGTACCAAAGCAATATAAAATTCAATGCAATTCTTACCAAAATTCCAATGGCGTTTTTCACAGAAATAGAACATACAATCCTAAAATGTGTATGGAACCACAAAAGGCTCTGAATAGCCAAAGTGATCTTGAGAAAAAAGAACAAAGCTAAGGCATCCTGCTGCCCAATTTAAACTGTATTATAATGCTATGGTAATCAAAACAATATGGTATGGGCTTCCCTGGTGGCGCAGTGGTTGGGAGTCCGCCTGCCGATGCAGGGGACGTGGGTTCGTGCCCCCATCTGGGAAGATCCCGCGTGCCGCGGAGCGGCTGGGCCCGTGAGCCATGGCTGCTGAGCCTGCACGTCCGGAGCCTGTGCTCCGCAACGGGAGAGGCCACAACAGTGAGAGGCCCGCATACCGCAAAAACAAACAAACAAACAAACAAACAACAGTATGGTACTGGAACAGAAACAAACACAGAGATCAATGGAACAGAATACAGAGTCCAGAAATTCAAAACCACACAAAAACAATTAATTTATGACAAAAAAGCCAAGAATATATGATGGGAAAGGGACGGTCTCTTCAACATGTAATGTTGAGAAAACTGGACAGCCACACGCAAAGGAATGAAACTGGACTACTCTCTTACACCATACACAAAAGTTAACTCAAAATGGATTAAAAACTTGAATATAAGACCTAAAACCATAAAACTCCTAGAACAGAAGCAGTAAGCCCCTTAGCATTGGTCTTGGAGATGATTTTTTTGTATTTGACAACAAAAGCAAAAACAAAGGCACCAAAAGCAAAAATAAACAAGTGGAACTATGTGAAAGTAAAAAACTTCCTGCATGGCAAAGGAAACCATCAACAAAATGAAAAGACAATCTACAGAATGGGAGGACATTTTTGCAAATCATGTATCTGCTAAGGGGTTAATATCCAAAATATATGAACTCATACAACTCAACAGGAAAAGACAAATAAACCAATTTAAAAATGGGCAGAGGATCTGAATAGATGTTTTTTCAAAGAAGAGATATAGATGGCCAAAAGGTATGTGAAAAGGTGCTCAATATTACTATTAAGGGAAATGCAAATCAATGCAACGAAATAGCATATCTCTCAGAATGGTTATTATCAAAAAGCCAACAAGTAACAAGTGTTCGTGAGGATGTGGAGAAAAGGGAACCCTTGTGCACTGCTGGTGGGAATGTAAATTGGAGCTGCCACTAGGGAAAACAGTATGGAGGTTCCTCAAAAAATTAAAAATAGAACTATGATATGATACAGCAATTTCACTTCTGGGTATTTATGTAAAGAAAACAAAGACACTAACTCAAAAGATATATGTACCTCCATGTTCACTGCAATGTTATTTACAATAGCCAAGACATGGAAGCAACCTAAGTGTCAATCTACGAATAAAGAAAGAAAACATAGTGTGTTTGCATGCACACACACACATACACATACCCAACACACACACACAATGGGATAAAAAAAGAAGGAAATCTTGCTGTTTGCAACAACATGGATGGACCTTGAGGTCACCATGCTAAATGAAGTCAGACAGAGAGACAAATACCATATGATCATATGACCTCACTTATATGTAGAACCTTAAAAAAACAAACTAGAATGCATGGATAGACAGATCTATGGTTGCCAGAGGAGGGGAGAGTGGGATGGGATAAATGGGTAAAGGTGGTCAAAAGGTACTAACTTCTAGTTATAAAATAAATAAGCCCTGAGTACATGCAATATACAATACGGTGACTATGGGTAATGATACTGTATTGTATATTTGAAAGTTGCTTACAGAGTAATCTTCAAAGTTCTCATCACACACACACACACAAATCTGTAACTATGGATGGCGATGGATGTTAACTAGACTTAATTCAGAATAGATATACAAATATTGAATCATTATGTTGTACACTTGCAACTAGTATATATCAATTATATCTCAACTTTAAAAGACTTCAAAACGTGTGACTTTTTAAAACGTGTCACTTTTCAAAAAATCAATATAATGGAGAAATAACGGCCAACGCTCTAGGTTAAAGGAGACTAAAAGACACACAAAAAAATGCCGTATATAAACCCTGATTGCATCTCAGATCCAAAGACACTCAGAAGTGTATTTCAGAACAATGTGGAGGATTTTAGTTTTCACAGAGAAGACAGAAGGTGACATTATTACTTTAAATTTTCTTGGGGTAAATAATAGTACTGTGGTTTAATTAGCACAATGTCCTTATCTTTAGAAGATGCATTACCAAGTATTTAAAGGTCAAGTATTAATACATGGCTGCAATTTATTTTCAGCTTACTCCCTCGAATAGCTCACCAAAAAATGTATTTATCTAGAGAAAGAGAGCAAACATGCAAAATGCCCAAAATGGGTGACTCTACTTCAACGGACATTAATTGTACCGAAGCTTCACATTTTATTTAGGTTTACGACTTTTCAAAAGAAAAATGTGGGGAAACAATACTTAGACCAAACATCCTGTTAATCAGAAGTTCAATTATCCTAGATATAGGGCAAAAAAGCCTCCATCGGTTTTTCTTGGAATCCCATGTTTTGAAGTTTTGCGGGGAGGTACAGGTTTAGGAAGTTCAGATGAAGAGATAAGGGAGCATCCTTGCTTCTCTTTTGTAGAAAGAGTTGTGGCCTATATAAACATATTTCTATACAAAAAAACGCACTCCATAGACATCTATGAAAGTACATTTCTACCTGAATGTAATGAGCAAAAAATAAATGTGCAAAGATAACGCCAAATTCTCAGACGAAACTTCTTTTTTTTGCATAGAAAAGGAAACGGAGGCCCTTTCCCCCATTGCTCACCGGCATGTGCCGGAATCGCCGGGTGCGTGAGGACTCGAGGACACGGGGCTGGAGTCAACGGACCCTAAAGGCGGAAATTCTTTACCTCTCGAAGAAAAATCACGAAGGCTGCTTTGGAGGCTTTTGAAGAGGGGAGCACAGGATGAAACCTAAACGACCCCGCGGAAGCGCCCTTAGGATATTTCGCCGGGGCGGCCTCTGGACCTGGCCGTTCCGGGAGGCCCCGAGGCCGCGGCGGAAGTGAGCGGCGTAGGCCTCTCTAAGCAGACCCCAGGGTGGCCCGGGACAAACTCATTCTAATAACACCTTCCACTTGCTTCCCTCGCCTACGCGCCGGCCTACCGGACGCCGGATTGGGCCGAACCACGACCAACCGGAAACGGCTCAAGAAACACCCGGCCAGCAGCGGAAGAGACTGCGGCGAACGAAGTTCGCCACTTCCGCTTCCGGCTCGGGAGGGGTCGGAAGAGGCGGGGTTTCCGCGATGGCGCCGTCGGCCACGTTCGGTCCCTTCAGGTGGAGAAATTCTAGTTTTCTCTGGCGTGGGTACAGATGGGTTCCGGGTGGGCTAGGTGCGGGGGCTGGGGACCGAATGAGCCCCAAAGACAAGGTTGAGGCTGGAACCAGTCCTTAGATGAGGCTGCTGGTGGGGGGGCGCGGTCTGTTTCTGAGGCGGGGTTGGAGGTGGGATACGTTTTGTGCGTATTTAGATCGCTGAATACTGGCGCCTGAAGGGCGTGGCTGCGGGCAGGGACCCACCCCAAGCAAGCACATCAAAAAGGTCTTCTGCGTGCCTCTCGCCTCGTTCCTAGAGCCCTAACAGTGATTTTCCCATATCGATAATCCTGCCGATCCATGAAGTAGTCTTTCTTCTCCGGTCAATTCCACAAGGCAGGACACAGTGCTAAACTCAAATGCTGCCCCCTGCATCTGGGGGCTTTTCATTGTTGTTAAATCAGTAAGCAATCGAAGACAGCATTACGTTTGCTAGACCTCAAAACGACTTGAGATTTAAAGTTTCCCCTTTCTTTTGGTAGGGGGTGGGGGGATTGCTTGTAGCTTCGTAAAGCCCCAGCCTTTATACTTAATTTTTTCTTTTGGTCTCTTGTGTTTCCCTGTTTTTTCTTTATTTCTTTATTTATTTTTTCTTTAGATATTTACCTGCTAAGCTCCTGGTGGTCCCGAGTGACCCCTGCTGTGAGCAGTGGCCTCCCTTTCTAGACTGTCCCTATCAACTTCAGGGGGACTAGAGTCTATATCCAAGGTGGGGGAATCCTTATTTTGTAACAATTTAGTTTTCAGGAGGATTCTCTTACATGTTGATAGGCAGCGGTACTCAAGAGAGCCCGAGCACACTGACCAGGAGATTTACAAACTGATTTGAGTTGAGAAACATTCTGAGGTTTCTTGGGAGCAAGAACAAAATGTTCCTTCCCCTTTTCCTTTTTCATTAAACATTGAGCCACCAGTCTCTATGGATGAGATCCCTCATATCCTACTAGGTTGGGGAATAAATCACTACAGAAGCAAAGCAAGGAGCAACAGAGAGAGAGGTGAGGGCTGCTGGTGTCTTTGGTGGGGACAGCCACTGGGGAACTCCTGATCTCTGTCTGCCACAAGGGATGTCATGGAGGAGATCTCTCTTGGTGTTGCAAGGAACATCATAACTAACATGGTGATGAAGAAAGGTAAGTTGTTTCTGGTTGTCCTTAAAAATTGGTAGGCATTAAATGTTATCCACTAGGTCAATAGCTCACATTTATATCAAGTGAATTAACAAACATTCATTATTAGGAGAAAAAGGATAAACACTATATAAGAATGAAAGGACAATTTACCAGAAACATATAAAATGACATATACATTTTTATGCATCCAGTTATACTGCCTCAAAATAAAAGATAGAATTTAAAAAACAATCTGACTACCCACAGTCATACTGGGGCATTTTAACATACCTCTCTCAATAAAGGGGAGATCATGAGATAAGGTTTGTAATGATACAGATTTTAAAAACACAATAAGATTTATCCATCAAATATACTGAAAATCTGTTATACCCAACAAATTATAGAATACACATTGTTTTCAACTATACTTGAAGGATTCTTAAAACTTGACCATATGAGATGTATCAGTTGAGACTGAAATCCACTGAAACAGACTCTTCCCACAAGAGTGTTAAACCAGTTAGTTTATTTTTTTCATGTTACAAGAAGTCCAGAAATAAGCAACCCATAGTTGCTTATACATAGCTAAATAATATGTCCTTATTATTTAATCAGTAGTGTATGACTGTCATTCTGTTGGTCTGTTCTCTAGGAAAAAAGAAGAGATAAGACAAAGGGCAAATGGTAAAGTGAAAACGCCAGATGCGATGCTCCCATTTCCATGGAATTCTTTAGAACCCACAAGCAGTGACCTCTGCCTCCTTTCTCATTGGCCAGGACTGTGGGCTCATGGGCACTCACAGCTGCAAGGAAAGCTGGGAGATGAATCCTTAAGAACTGCCCACACTGCTAATTTGAACACAGTTGTTTTGTTACTTGAAAGAAGGAGGGGAGGAATGGATATTGGGACAGCAACTTCTTGTGTCTCACACATTAGGCCATGTAGCAAGTCTCTAATAATTGTCTGTTTGAATCTATGTCTTATAGAATCTGTGTCACGAAGACCATGCATTCTGTGCATAATGCAATTAATTCAGAAATCTATAACTAAAATATGCACAGAGTCTGCACATTAAAATATATATATTTCTAAATAACCTATAGTTTGGTCCAAGACATCTTGATGAGAAATGGACAATATTTAGTACTTAATTACAATAAAAACATTATGTATCAAAACTTTTGTGATGTAGATCAAGGGGAATTTAGAGTGCTATATAATCTTTAATACTCATCAATTAATGAGTTGTCACACTTTAAAGATTAAACACTCACTGATAAATACAATCACAGAACCATAACATTTATAAGGTTGGTCCCAGTATAACGTGACTTAAGAGTTGTGCCTGAAGGCTTTCTAAATTAGTCACAATAGGGTTTCTCTCCAGAGTGAGTTCTAAAATGAGTGAGATGTGAAGGACCTAAGGCTAGCCTGTAGTCATTTCATTCATATAGTTTCTGCCCAGTATGTATTCGTTTGTGCATTATAAGGTTAGTGCTGGTGCTGAATGCTTTTCCACACTGAATACATTTATAGGGCTTCTCTCCTGTGTGAGTTCTCATATGTACCCTTAGGCAAGAGGAATTCCTAAAGGCCTTCCCACATTCTTTACATTCATAGGTTTTCTCTCCAGTGTGAGTTCTCTTGTGCACAATAAGATAAGAGCCTGTACTGAAGGATTTTCCACATTGATTACACTCATAAGGTTTCTCTCCAGTGTGAGATCGTGTATGTTTCTTAAGGGATGACTGATCAATAAAGGATTTCCCACAGTCACTGCATTCATAGGGTTTCTCTCCAGTATGGGTTCTCATATGTTTCTGAAGGGATGAAGGAACAGTGAAAGCCTTGCCACATTCCTTACAGTCATAGGGTTTCTCTCCAGTGTGAGTTCTTTTGTGCACATTAAGATGAGAGCTCTGGCTGAAGGATTTTCCACAATGATTACACTTGTAAGGTTTCTCTCCAGTGTGTGATCTCACATGTTTCTTAAGGGAAGACTGAAAAACAAAGGCTTTCCCACAATTGCTACATTCATAACGTTTCTCTCCAGTGTGAGGTCTCACACATATCTGAAGGGACAAGGGGCCAGTGAAAACTTTCTCATGTTCATTACATTTTGAGTTTCCCTTCACAGTACACATTTTTTTGTGGAAACTAAGGGAAGATCTTTTTCCATAGTCACTGCATTCACAGAGTTTCTCTCCAGTAGGTATTTGTTCATGTACTGAAAAGGAAGAGTGTAAGTTGAAGGACATAAGATGTTGATTATGCTCAGAAGATTTCTCTTCTGTGAGAGTTAAGTGTTTCCTAAGGGATGACTCTTGATTGAAAAATTTTCCACAACCATTAAATTCAATAATTTTCTCTCCAGTGTGAGTACTCACATGACTCCTAAGAGTTGAGGGATGGCCAGAGCCTTGCCCATATTCTTTATATTTGTAGCATTTCTCTCTCTTGCAATATCTTGGACAAATAAGGTGACAGTTCTTTCTAAAGAATTTTCCACAATGATTAAATTCCATTGGTTTCTCATCAGGGTGAGTTGCTGCCTACAGAACAAGGAATAAGTGGTGACTAAAGGCTTTCTCACTTTCATCACAGAGGAACTCACTCCCATGTGGATTCTGCCATATATATGAAGCATATTATTATGACTAACATTTTTACCATTTTCAGGGTGTATGTATACCTTTTGCGCTATACTTTCAAGTTGAAATAGCTGAATACTCTTCCCAAGACCCCATGGTATTCATTCCCATCAAAGGGTATCCTAAATATAGTTTTTCTAGTTATGTGTGAAGAATGAATGAATAATTTATTAAATACTTAATAACTGAATCACATTTAAGTAAATGTTTACTTTTTGATATTCTCTGCAAGGCAGCAAGTGTTGAGGTAGGTTTGGAGATTTCTCCAATTTTATGGGATTCATAAAGGCTTTCCTGAAGCAGCTTTCTGATGAGTGAATTCCACTTGCCTCAAGTGTCTCCCCTTGTTTGGGTGCTGCTGCTGTTTTAATTCCTTGAAATTCACAGAACTCTCCCATTCTAAAAAACCAGGAATCATTTCTAGTGAATCTCACCGTTTTTATGCCATTGGAAGTTTTTTCCCCAGGAACATTCTGTGTAAGAATTGCGTCTTTTGATTTAAGTTGAGTATCCTGGTCTGAAAGTGAATGGGGAAATTTTTTATAATTATTGGGAGAAAAAGTAGGGATGAAAGAAAAAAGGAGGCAGGCACCTTATGGATTTGTTTTCAAATAATAACACTAAATATAGGAGGAAAATGTGAAAGAGAAGATGCAACCAGTGACCAGAGAAATTAATTTAGGAACTTGCCTCTGGAAAAAGATGCCAATGATAGGGACAAGCAATGGTAATGAGAGGTATTTTACTAAGGATTCTGGAGGCTTGAGACAATAAGAGAAGGTATTATCTGGAAAGCAAGTGGGGAGAACTAAACAAAAAGTATTCAAGGAAATGTGAAATTGAAAGAGTAATTGAAATAGTTTTTTCTTTGAGACCAAATGGAAGTATGAATGAATGGAGAGATGGTGAAAGAAGGAAAGCTCATGTAATGGCCTCTGCCTTCTTTCCCACAATGACTGACATTCCCAACTGTATCACCCCTTGCAGGCTGTGGCTATTCCATATAATGACCCCTTTCTGCCTGGGGCTCACCTCTATAAGCACCTTGGAGAATTCGTCTCTGCTCTGGCCTCAGCTCTTCCTGCTCCACCTCAGTGAACAGACTGTGTTTGCAGAGATGATACCCTGCTCATGGGGAAAGACACATGATGTGGGAAGACTGTGAAGGAAACAAGAAATCTTTCCACAAAATTGATTCCAATACTTTGGTTTTAAAGGATTCTGAAGATAGGCAAGTGCAGCTTTAGGAGCAGCAAAACAATCAGATTATATAACTATTTCACAGGGCCCCAAAACAGACATGCATACTCCTTGTCCCACATGACCTGACCCTTGAATACCAAGCCCAAGATCTGCAAATTACCTAAATTTTTTAAGGATCGAGAAAATACAATCAGTGCATTTTCATGGTAAGCCACAAGACTGCCCCACAAGGGCAGGAACTATCCATTCTGCGTTACCATGTACTGCCATTCTTTTCACAGTTGCTGGAACAGATATGTGATGAAGAACTATTACGTGTATGAACAAATGAATATGAAGGAATGAGGTCAACTTTACCCACTGAGGCTAGGTTCCTAAAGTTCTCCAGCATCACGTCTCTGTACAGGATTTTCTGAGCAGGGTCCAGCAGTGCCCACTCCTCCTGTGAAAAGTCCACTGCCACTTCCTCGAAGGTCACCGAGTCCTAAAACATCACACGTACACAGGTTCAGCCAAGGACCATCTCTAACTCTGAACCAGAAAGATGGCGAGTGAGGCTGACAGGACTTGGGAAGGAGACCCAATGTGTAGGAAGCTCAGACATGCCTCAGAGGTCTCTCATTATTTGACCAAAGGCTCAATTCTTGGAACTTTCCACTTTTGTCCTCACTCCCTGGACCATATCATCCAGCAGCTTAGCAGCTTTTCTAACACAGTGTAACATATTTCCACAACTAGGTTGTGAGGAATCTGCCAGTCTTATTGAAGATCAAGACTGAGCATACTGCAGAATGAGAAAAATACTTAGTGAAAAAAGTCTTTATTTTCCTTCATGGCACCCAGCAGAATATGGAACTAATACTCACCCTGGAGGATTATCTGAAAAAAAATTAACAAATGTTGAGGCCTTTCCTAAGACATCCTCTGTCTCCTATTCTGAGAAGCCCAGAGAACTGTGGAAGCCTAAGGCCAGCCTGCCTGGGCTGTGAAGCTGTGGGTCATGGGCAAGAGATGTATCCTTTAGCAACAGCAATGCTTTTTTGGAAACAGTAACTTCCCACATACCTGTGACCAGGTTGTCAGCAATCCTGCAGCCATTCTTCCTCTTGTATCTCCCTCCTGGCCAGGCTCCTGGACTGGAGCATGCAGACCTAGAGAAGAAGAAGGAAGCCATGAGAGTCTAGGCCTGACAGGTATTCAACACTTACAGGCCTGGAAGCTTCCTCACACTAGCTTTAACAATGCACACACAAATGCACATATATGCACATATACATACAAACAATACAGTACAGGTTTTATCTCCCTATCCAAGAACAGTTAGGAATGGGAATACTGTATGTACTTATTATTATTATTATTATTTTTTTTTTTTTGTGGTATGCAGGCCTCTCACTGTCGTGGCCTCTCCCATTGTGGAGCACAGGCTCCAGATGCGCAGGCTCAGTGGCCCTGGCTCACGGGCCCAGCCGCTCCGCGGCATGTGGGATCTTCCCGGACCGGGGCACGAACCTGTGTCTCCTGCGTTGGCAGGCAGACTCTCAACCACTGCGCCACCAGGGAAGCCCTGTATGTACTTATTTTTTTAACTTTTCCCTAGACTGAACCACCAAAAATGCCTAGAGTCACTCACAACTCAGGAGCGATGAGCACTCTAGTGTTAAAATTCCATAAAATGCCATCTGTCTGTATAAGAAATCAGGAATCCTTTGGCAAATAGCTGAGTCCAATGTGGAACAAGAAATGTGCAAGATGAGCCTGGAACAGCTTATACCAGAAAGCAAGGAGCCTACCACACGGGAGAAAACTTAAAAAGGTTCCCACTGGCTTAAGATGGAACAATTTAATAAAGAATAATGACTACAATCAGTTGAAATATACCAAATGTAAAACAAAGCCATGAGACTACAGTGTTACTAAAAAAAACCCTCAATGGTCACTATCAGAGGCGGCTAGGATATAATTTTGTTATTCTGAAAATTCGTGAAAAGAATCAAGCGTGTAGGGCTTCCCTGGTGACTCAGTGGTTAAGAATCCACCTGCCAATGCAGGGGACGCGGGTTCGAGTCCTGGTCCGGGAAGATCCCACATGCCATGAAGCAACTAAGCCCGTGTGCCACAACTACTGAGCCTGCACTCTAGAGCCCGTGAGCCACAACTACTGAGCCCACGTGCCACAACTGCTGAAGCCTGTGTGCCTAAAGCCCATGCTCCACAACAAGAGAAGCCACCACAATGAGAAGCCTGCGCACTGCAAAGTAGAGTAGCCCCTGCTTGCCACAACTAGAGAAAGCCTGCACACAGCAATGAAGACCCAACACAGCCAAAATAAATAAAATAAATTTATTTAAAGAAATGTAATTAAAGAATCAAGAGTGTGTCACCCCGCTCCCTCCTTTATGAACAATATTTTATGATTACCAAATAGTTGCAATAAGGGAAAGCTCTTTATAGAATAATCATGGAAACTTTATTAGGAGCTTCATTTATTATGAAGAAAATGCTAGAATCATAAAGTCACCATTCTGCAACCACTAGTAAATTAATGGACCTAGGCAATGACAATAAATGGCTATTAAAATATTAGATGAAAAGTGAATGGGGATGTTCATTTTCAACTTTTAATTTTGAAATTATTTTGAAAAAATTTCAAACTCAAAAGTTGTGAGAATAGTGTAAATATGATGAACTTCCCTATAATCTTTATCAGTTGTTAAAGTTCTATCACATTTACTTTTTCTCCTCTCTCTGTAGGGGTGTGTGTGTGTGTGGGTGTGGGTGTTTCATCAAGAATGAAATTGAGAGGAATCTACTTGAGAGGAAATTGCGAATGTCATGACCCTTTTCTCCTACATTCTTCAGAGTATCATAGGAACTTAGAACTTAGAACATTCTCTAACACAAACACAATGATTGAAAGCAGGATTTAATATTACTATCTAACATACAATCCATATGCAGAATTTTACCAACTGGCCCAATAATGTCGTTTATAGCAGTCACTTTTTAAACTTCCCATCCAGGATCACGCCCTCAAAGTATGTTTCTTTAATCTTCTTTAATCTGGACCAGTCCCTCAGCCTTTCTTCATCTTCCCAGGTTTGAAAAGTCCAGGCCAGATGCTTTACAGACAGCGTCAGTTTTGGTTTGTCTGTTTTCTCATGATTAGATTCACAGAGTTCATTTTTGGATGACGTATTATGTGATTGATGCTTGTCCTTCTCTGCATCACTTCAGGAGGCTTATGATGCCAGTCTTGTCTCATTATTCATATTAACTTTGATCACTTGGTTAAGGTGGTATGCAGCATGTTTCCCCATTAAGTTACCCTTTTTTTCTTTTGTAATTAACAAGAAATCTGGAGGAGATAATTTAAGACTAAGTACATGTGCTGGGGAACTTTATAAAGTAAGATCAAGCTGACACTGGGACCAACTGATAAATCTTAACATCTCAAAAGAGACATCTGGGGACTTCCCTGGTGGTCCAGTGGCTAGGGCTCCGAGCTCCCAGTGCAGGGGGCCCGGGTTCAGTCCCTGGTCAGGGAACTAGATTCCACATGCCGCAACTAAGAGTTCGCATGCCACAACTAAAAGGTCCCGTAGCCGCAACTAAGACCCCACACAGCCAAATAATAAATAAATAAATAAATAAATATTTTTTTTAAAAAAAGAGACATCTGGACATCATTAGTTCTGATATGATGTAACAAAAAACAACACCAATTATAAAATATTTTTGCCAAAAAAAAAAATCCTAACAAATCCTTTAATTAGTTTACAGAAGAAGGGTAAGAGGAGGATACAGAGGACATGTTAAATGATATTATAAACAGGACATAACCAGACAAATCCAGTTTGGAGGAGAAAGAGGAAGGGAGAACTCTTCCTGATTAAGAGACTTAAGAGTTGTAACAATCCATTGTAAAGTGTGGCCCTTAGATCTTGATTCGAACGACTATAAAAACACATTTGAGACACGTGGGGTTAACAGAACACAGGGTATTAGACGATATTGGTAAAGAGAAAAGCATCCTGGGTTTCAGAACCAAAAAAAAAAAAAGAGAGAGAGAGAAAGCAGCCCCTGATATGCAGGAGTGGACCTGGTACTCTCAGCTAGGCCTTGCTGTTGTGATGAGCTGGCCTGAAACTCACAGCAACGTCTGGGTGGTCTCCTGTTCAACATCCAAAACAGCAACAAGACAAGGTCACTCTGTGACCATGATATATTGAGACAAAAGCAAGAACACTCTGTAATTGTGTTTGAACATGGACAAAATATAAACATTATTTACACCTCAAAACTGACTAAACATCCCCCTTTTCTGGCTAATATGAGTGACTGCTGCTTGTTTATCAATTATAATTTTAGCCTCTGTATAGTTTTCCCCCTTTGTAGGTAACATTTACTAAGATGCCCAACACAGAATACCCTTGCAGCCTACAACATCCAATCCAGAACTCACCCCAAAAGCACCTAATACAAGCCCCAATTCTTTTTTTTATAGGTTAGAAAAATGTGTGGGTTTTTTTGTTTTTTTATAATAAGGCTTTGTAGTTGCACTTACTAAGTTCCTGGTTTCAGCTGGCATCTTAAAAATATATCCCTTTAAGTTATATGATTTTAGGTTCTCAATCGACAAAGGTCAACTAGACAATGACAAAGTCTAAAAAATGCCCAACATTGACAAAGAAATTAGTTTGAAAACTAGAAAATCTGCCTTCAAAAATAGCTATTTCTACCAAAGTGGACAAAAGGTATTGTCGTTGGATTAAACTACAATTTTATTTTAAATATCACCATCCCTCGGGAAATACCACTATAGCTTGAAAAATCACATTCACTTTCAACTCACACTCTTGATCCTTGAAATGACATCTTATAATTCCAATAGGCAGTATGCTTCTGAGTCAGTAGTTTTATACTGGATGCCCTTTAAAGCAACCTTTTGAATGTTAAAATGATGTATGACTTTTTATTAAACTTACTAGCCAATTTACTAGTATGTATATCAAGAGCAATATTTCCCCCTTTTTTTTTCAATATTTATTTACTTATTTGGCTGCACCGGGTTTTAGTTGTGGCACGTGGGATCTTTAATCTTCGTTGCAGCATGTGAGATCTAGTTCCCTGACGGGATCAAACCCAGGCCCCCTGCACTGGGAGTCTTAGCCACTGGACCACCAGGGAAGTTCCTCCCCTTTCTTTTTTAAAAGTAAATTTAAAATTTATTTTAATTGAGATAACAATGATTTATAAAATATGTTTCACGTGTTCAAAACCAAAGTCCTTAATAAGTCTTTTCTAACACTCTGTGAGATATCCCACAGTTCACCATGGTGTGCATGCTGCCTTGCTGCAGTAAGTAATAAATCCAACTTGTTTAACTCTGTGTGCCCCTGGTGGTCTTTAGCTAAAGAGCACTGATAACATCAAGAAGTACTGTTAATTTGGGTGGGTGTGATAATGGTGTTGTGATAATGCTAAAAAATTCTGTTAAAAGTTTATTTAAAAAAAATTTTTAATTGAAGTATAGTTGATTTACAATGTTGTGTTAGTTTCAGATGTACAGCAAGGTCATTCAGCTATATATGTGTGTGTGTATATAAATATATATATACACACACACATATATATATTCTCTTTCAGATTGTTTTCCATAATAGGTTATTATAAGATATTGAATATAGTTCCCTGTGCTATACAGTAGATCCTTAATTTTTATTGATTTTATATATAGATGTGTGCATCTGTTAATCCCAAACTCCTAATTTATTTAAATTAGGAATTAAAAGTTTATTTTTATTAAATAATTGTCTTGTCAACCCTCAGAATGGGAGAAAACATGTGCAATTGAAGCAACTGACAGGATTAATCTCCAAAATTTACAAGCAGCTCATGCAGCTCAATAACAAAAAAACAAACAACCTAATCCAAAAATGGGCAGAAGACCTAAATAGACATTTCTTCAAAGAAGATATACAGGTTGCCAACAAACACATGAAAGAATGCTCAACATCACTAATCATTAGAGAAATGCAAATCAAAACTACAATGAGGTATCACCTCACACCAGTCAAAATGGCCATCATCAAAAAATCTACAAACAATAAATACTGGAGAGGGTGTGGAGAAAAGGGAACCCTCTTGCACTGTTGGTGGGAAATGTAAATTGATACAGCCACTATGGAGAACAGTATGGAGGTTCCTTAAAAAACTAAAAATAGAACTACTATATGACCAAGGAATCCCACTACTGGGCATATGCCCTGAGAAAACCATAATTCAAAAAGAGTCATGTACCACAATGTTCACTGCAGCTCTATTTACAATAGCCAGGACACGGAAGCAACCTAAGTGTCCATCAACAGATGAATGGATAAAGAAGATGTGGCACATATATACAGTGGAATATTAGCCATAAAAAGAAACGAAATTGAGTTATTTGTAGTGAGGTGGATGGACCTAGAGACTGTCATAGAGAGTGAAGTAAGTCAGAAAGAGAAAAACAGATACCGTATGCTAACACATATATATGAAATCTAAAAAAAAGGTTCTGAAGAACCTAGGGGCAGGACAAGAATAAAGACACAGACGTAGAGAATGGACTTGAAGACACAGGGAGGGCAAAGGGTAAGCTGGGAAGAAGTGAGACAGTGGCATGGACTTATATATACTACCAAACATAAAATAGCTAGCTAGTGGGAAGCAGCCACATAGCACAGGGAGATCAGCTCGGTGCTTTGTGACCACCTAGAGGGGTGGGATATGGAGGGTGGGAGGGAGACACAAGAGGGAGGGGATATGGGGATATATGTATATGTATAGCTGATTCACTTTGTTATAAAGCAGAAACTAACACATCATTGTAAAGCAATTATACTCCAATAAAGATGTTTTTTAAAAAAAAGAATTGTCTCGTAAGTCTCTTGCTCTGTAACAGTTCTCCTTCCTCTTTTGCCCCCAGACTGGGTTAGGCTGGTTGTATCCTTATGATGCCCTTTTCTTTTAGAGATACAACTCAAATTCTGGGTGAAATGACATGATGTTTGATATTTGTTTTAACATGCTCCAGGAAAACAAAGCTCAGTTATTATAGTAAGCAAGGGGAAGAATTAAGAATGCAAAATCATGGTAATCATTGAAGATGGATAATGGTTACAGGGGGGTTTCATCATAGTACTCTCCACTCTTGAGTATGTTTGAAAATCCATAATTAAAAGTTCTAAAGAAAAGAAAGATAACTTTCCATACAGAAGGGGACAGAGAGAAAATGTACTGGTCTGGACCTTGGCATCAGATATAGTAGAAAAAGAAAATCTTACGTTTTAGTCCAAATTCACATTACTTGTGTAATCCAAAATTATTCCCTTAAGAGAATAATTTTATTTAAAGAAGGTTCTAGGTTTCATTAAAGAGGGTCCCCCAGGCAATTAGTGTGAGCAAATGGACCTATCTCTGGAAAACTCAACTTCAAGCCAGGCCTCAAAGAATTCCCACAGATAAAATTCTAAGTAAACTGAGGAAGTCACAGTTAAAAAAATTATGAAACACAAATATATAAAATATATAATGTACCATGAGAGAAGCAGTCAAAACACAGGCAGCAGGAAAAAGAAAGCACAATACTGCAGGTATTAGACTTTTTAGACATTATGTAAAAAAAAAACCCTATATTTAACAGGCTTAAAGAAATTAAGAGAAATCTGGATGAATATGGAATAAGATACGCTAGAAATGATGAAACAGTTTTAAGAAACAAACGTAATTTTTAGAAATGAAACAGACTCGTTGAAGTTAGAAATTCAATGCAACGATTAACCACTAGATTAGAACTTTGTTAGACCATTTGATGAGAAACTAGGTAGGAATTTTCTAGAATTAGTAAAAGACACTAACCTTTGGATCCAGGAAGTACAATAAATCCTAGGCTGAAAGAATAAAAAGAAATCCACACCTACATTTATTTTCTTCTTTGGTGTTTGATATTCCCCCCCCCCACAATCTTAAAAGTAGCCAGGGAAAAAACCCAGGTCACCTAAAAAGGACAGACAAACTGATGTCTCACGTCTCAAGAGCAACAAGGTATGTCAGAAGAAAGGACGACACCCTCAGTGTGCTGAGAGAAAAATAACTTATCAACTTAGAGTTCTAAATCCAGTTAAAATATCTTCATTAGGTTCAAGGGTGAATTTATGAAATCAAACCTTGAATCTAATCAAGGGCTTCTGGACTAACTACTTTTAATAGGAAATACAGAGATAAACAAGTTAAATAACACAAAGCAGCAGCAATCAGCTAAATCCATAATGTAGGACAAACGCCTTGATATCTCCAATATGTCAGTGGATTAAAAAAAAAAAAGGAAAAAGGAGGAGGAGGGAATAAAACAAACTTAAGAGATACATATTCAAAAAAACAAGGTGGGTACCCTGTTAAGATCCTGATTTGAACAAACTGTAAAAAGATATTCCGGAGATAACTGGGGAACTTTGGAGTTTGCCAGGTGGGAAAACGCGGTGATGGTTATGTACCAGCCAGAGACGCATGCTTAAGTACCGATGAAAGGACATGATGTCCAGAATCTGCTGTAAAAACACTCCAGAAAAAAGAAAAAGCAGGTGACTAGGCTACCAGCACTGTCCAACTCTTATGTACACTATCTAATACAATAGCCACCATTTACATATGGCTATTGAGCACCTGAAATGAGGCTAGTGTTATTTAAGTAATTTAAATTTTAACTTAAATTTGCATAGCCACATATGGCTAGTGTATTAGACAGCTCAGGCCTATAGGATCCAAGAATGGTAAAATATCGATAATTGTGAAAACGGAGTGTTGAAGATACGATTCGCTATATTATTTTCTCTACTTTTGTGTGTGCTTGAAAATTTCCATATGAAAAGCTTAAAGTTTTAAAAGGGGGTAAAATAAAGACATTTTAAAGTAAAGACCCAAGAGAGCTTACCCCTCTAAAGATCATCACTAAAGTAAATTCTCAGTGTTCCAGGAAATAGGAATTTGTATGTCTGAAATGTTAAGTGAATTTTGATTATATAAAATAATAATAGCAATATCTAATTTGTAAGATGGAAAAGCAAGCTGGAATGCTACTGAATAATAAAAATATATAAATTGGGAGGGATGTGACTGTAGTCTTATGCTCCTGGTATTCTTCCGTTAGAGAATAAAGGTATTGATTAGCTTTAGATTTTAAGTGTGCATGATAAAATAGCTAGGGCAACTAGTGAAAAACACAGTGGGTTTAACTCACAGGCTAGAAGAAACAATGGAATGAGGAAAAAACTTCCTCATTATTATTACAAAGGCAACAAAAATAAGCAGGGGAAAAAAACAACAAAAGCAAGTAAAATAAACAGCATGTTGTAAGATGGCAGAAAATGTCTTTATCAATAATCACAATAAATGTACAAATAAACAGACTGAACTCTATAGTTTAAAAACAAAGACTGCCATGTTAGATTAAGATAAATTTCAGCTCTATGCTGTTTCACGAGATGCACTAAAAACAAAACAACACTAAATCTACTAAATACTAAATCTAAATACTAAATCTCAAAAATGGAAATGATATACCAGGCAAATATTAACCAAAATAAAGTTTGTTTGGCTAACTTAATTTCACACATTTTTAAGACAAAAGGCACTACAACAGGTAACTACATTAGGATATAAGATTCAACTAACGAGAAAGTATAAAGATTCTGAAGTTGTATACACAAGTAACATAGTCTCATAAAATTTATACACAGAAGCTAACAGAATTAAAGTAGAAACTGACAAACCTCCATCAGTGTAAGAGACTTTAACACACTGAGTAATGGATAGATCAGAGGAAAAAAAGAGGATTTGAAGGTCTGAATAGTAAAATGAACATCCTTCATCTAAAACACTTATAGACACTACTCTCAATAAATAGAGAATACATATCTTTCTCAAGCATAAGTGGAATATTTACAAAACTGACCCCACTGCTATACTATAAAGTTAGTCTTAAGCCTTTCAAAGAAGATGTATACAGATATGTTCTCTGACCAAAATGAAATTAAGTTATATAATAATTACAAAAGAAAATCATGTTGAACCATATGAAACTGCCATTTTTATAGGTTAAAAAAAAGGTTGAATGTTAGCAGTTTCACCATAGTTCAATCCAATAGAAAAAAGCCATTGACATCTGGAGTTTAGAGAACATTATTACACTTATGAAGAACTCATGGGAAAAATATATAATTAATGAATTAAATTAGAAATTAAAAAGTACATTAATACTATGGTATTGATCAGTCCTAAGTACCAAAACTTGTAGGTTGCAGCTAAAGTGGGCCTTAGGGGAAAAAAAAAAGTAGGCTTTATGTACTTATATTAGAAACAAAAGTTAAAAATTAGTCTAAATTTCCAATTTAAGAATTTAGGGAATCCCCTGGCAGTCCAGTAGCTAGGACTCAGCACTCTCACTACAAAGGGCCTGGGTTCCATCCCTGGTCAGGGAACTAAGATCCTACATGCCACGTGGCGTGGCCAAAAAAAAAAATTTAGAGGAAAAAAATCTCAAAATAAATTTTAAAAAATTGAAGGAAAGAAAGAATAATATGATGAACTAGAAAACAAAAATCCAGAAAAGATCAAACAAAAAAAATTGATTCTTTGAAAATTAATAGGAAAAACCATGCAAGTTTATTCAAGAAAAAAAAGAGGGAGAAGGTGCAAAGAAAATTGAAAAGCAAAAAAGAACACAATTATAGATGCTGCAGAGATTAAACATGTAAGATATTGTGAATAACTATGCTAATCAAGCTCAGAAGTCACAGGAAATAGCTCAATTCCTAGAGAAATAAGACTAGAAATAATAAACTGAATAGTCCTAAAATAATTATCAAAAATGACCTGGACAGTGAAAGTTGCACAACCCTGTGATTGTGACTAATGCCACTGAATTGTATGCTTAAAAATGTTTATAATGGCAAATTTTATATTGTATATATTTTACCACAATTTAAAAAATGTATAAAAGTGGAATAATCTGGGTTGTTGCTGACCCCCTCAGAGAGACTCCAGGTCTCTCCAGCGCAAATAATTCACTGCCTAGATAGACTCTTTAAAAAACAAAACAACAACCAAAAAAGCAAAAACAAAAGCAAAAACAAAGAACTAGGCATATAAACTTCTCCCATGAAGAAAACACCAGGCTCAGAGGTTTTATAGATCAGTTCTGCCATTCAAAGAAGAGAGAATTCTAATCTGACTCAAATCTTTCAGGGATTAGACACACTTATGCAAAACTCCAGAAATGTGCACGATCCAAAACGTCATGTGTGCATTTTGATTTATCTATGACAGTACCTTACATAATTACCATGGGGGGAAAGAAGGGGAGGGGAATGCCATGCCACTTTTAAGATGATGTCACAAAACAGTTTGCCTTATCAAAGGGATTACCTTGATTAGGTAGATAAAGGAAGAGGAATGTTCCTTGAGATTGGTATAATACTGATATCAAACATGATAGCCATTATAAGAAAACAAAATGATACGGAGGTCTCATTAATAAACATAGATACAAAGCGTCTATAGAAAATAAATCCAAATCAAATACATCAAAAAATGAGAAAGATAATACATCAGAACCAAGTTGAGTTTATCCCAGGAATGCAAGAGAGGCTTACTAGAAAATCAATTAATGTCATTTGTTTCATGAATAGATCAAAGTAGAAAACAGTATAATCATCTCAATAATACAGTAAAAGTGTTTGATAATACCCAACATTGCGTGATTTAAAAATAATTTTAAAACTGTGACAAAGCGAGAGAGAGGCATGGACATATATACACTACCAAACGTAAGGTAGATAGCTAGTGGGAAGCAGCTGCAGAGCACAGGGAGATCAGCTCCGTGATTTGTGACCGCCTGGAGGGGTGGGATAGGGAGGGTGGGAGGGAGGGAGAAGCAAGCGGGAAGAGATATGGGAACATATGTATATATATAACTGATTCATTTTGTTGTGAAGCTGAAACTAACATACCATTGTAAAGCAATTATACTCCAATAAAGATGTTAAAAAAATAATAATAATTTTAGCCAACTCCATTAAAAAAAACTCAATTTTTAAAATGGGCAAACTATTTTTCTAAAGAAAATACAATGGCCATTAAACATATGAAAATATGCTTATTATTAGCCACCAGGGACATGCAAATGAAAACCACAAGATACCACTTGACACTCATTTTGATTGGTGAGTATGTGGAGAAATCAGAACTCATTTGCTGGTGGTAAAGAATAGTGGTGCAGCCACCTTAGAAAACAGTTTGGTAGTCCATCAAAATGTTAAATATACGATTATCATATGAATCAGCATTCCACTCCTAGGTATAAACCCAAGAGAAATGAAAATGTAAGTCTATGCAAAAACTTTAACAAGAATGTTCATAACAGCATTATTTACAACAGCCCAAATGTGGAAATAACCCAAATGCCCATCAAATTATGAGTGGATAAATAAAATGTGATGTATCTATACAAAAGAATATTTTTGGCCATTAATAGGAATCAGTACTGACACTTGCTACAATGTGGATGAACCCTGAAAACATTATAGTGAAAAAAGCCATTCACAAAAGACGATTGTACGATTCCATTTATATGAAATGTCCAGAATGGACAAGTCTATAAAGACAAAAAATAATTAGTGAGTGGTGGCCTGGGGGGTAGGGAAGAATGGGGAGTGAGTGCTAATGAGTATGGGATTTCTTTCTGGGATGATGAAAATTTTCTAAAATTAGATTGTGGTGATGGTTGCACAACTCTGGGAATATACTAAAATTCACTGAATTGTACACTTTAGTTACATGTTAATTATAGTAAACGAGGAAAAGAGGAATAGAAGGAAATGTCTTTAAACCTGAATATGTATCGAAAACATAGAGCAAACATTTCAATTTACTAGATACAAGCTGAAGGCCTCTGAGACACAGAAAAAGAAGTGGCTCCTTCTACCAATCATGATACACACAGTGCAGTAA
>NW_006787698.1:4037458-4054784 GCF_000442215.2 Lipotes vexillifer | reverse complement strand
GAGCGGAAAAGGATGGGGAGACATGATAGGTCGGAGGACTGTAAAAGAAGAATAAACCTGTCATTCATGGATGATATGTAAACATCCAAAAGCATCTATAGGTTAAGATTATTTGAAAACTAAGAGAGGTGTGCAACTTGCTGGATGCAAAATACACATTCTGAGAGCTCAAAATAGAACGGGGGCAGTTGGCAATATCTAGGAATATTACACATGACCCAACAACTTTAGTTCTAAAAATCGACCTTAAAGTCCTAAGTACAGAAATATGAAGAAACATGCACAAGCCCATTCAGATGGGAACAACTCAATCGTCCACCAATAGGGGACTAGGCTGCTTCCACACACTAGAGAACTGTAAGGGGAAAAAAAAAAAAAAAAAAAAGAAGGAAATAATAAAGATTAGAGCAGAAACAAAGAACTAAGGAATAGAAAAACAAGAGAGAAAATCAATAAAGCCAAAAATTAGTTCTTTGAAAAGATCAACAAAGTTGAGCCATCTTTAGCTAGATGGCGTAAGGGGAAAAAAAAAAAAAAAAAAAAAAGGGCAGATCTCCGTGAACTGATGAGTACTTCAAAAAATGTCATAACGGAAGAAAATAAGGTACAAGAAAGGGCATCTTCTTAAGGAAAAGTAGTCCGACTTGGGGGAGGCCTTTTAAAGAGGGTAGGACAGGCGATGGAGAAAAGACCCTGCGGACGCGCCCTGCCCTTATTTCCAGACCCGCCTCCTCCCGGGCACAGACCGCCCGAGCAGTCGTCCGGGAGACGGGAAGAAGCCACGGCCCCAGCAGGCGCGAAGGGAGCGGGTCGGGGCTTGGAGGACAAGCGGGGCGTCCTGAGGCCCCGGGTGGGAAGTCGCGCGTGAAGCCCGGCAGGAGGCGCCGCGGCCCGGGACCAGCTGGTGCCGTAAACCTTACCCTTGATCCCTCCCCACTATCGAACGGCCCTTCCAGATTCGTGGTCAGAAACTGGACTTGGGCCCAGCCTGATCAAACGCTAACGGATATGGAAACGGGTAAGATGCGCGAAGCAGCTACTGAGGACCAAGCCGCCAGCGGACGCGCACCTCCACTTCGGGTGCCGGGCCTGAGGCTCCCGCCTCCAGTAGTTCAGTACCCCCCGGAACTCTGATGGGAGAGCGGGGCTAGGAGGCGGGCCCGGAGAGAGTGGCTGAGGCCTGGCCAGGGAGCCTCGGCACAGAGTTGAGGCGAAGTGCAGGCAAGTTTATTTTAAGCGAAGGAGGCTTATCAAGTAGAGTAACTTACTCTTGATTGCACATTTAAGTAAAATGGTGCGCAGGCACTTGAGCCCGGGTCTTTTACTCCATATGGTCTCCTCGATGGAAAAAGTAGAGGTCCCCGAGGTTTTGAAAAGGAGACTGAGCAGTCAGAAGGGAAAAGGAGTCCAGACTCCACTACCCAGCCATTATGGATTCTCTTGCGGGGTCACTGCCCCTCCCCTCTTCCTAACCAAAGCAAGTCCCCCAGAAGTCAGAGAACTTTTTTGTCCGGACTCCAATTTAAACAATGATTATCCTGGTATTAAAAACAAAAAACAGTCTCGATCAGCACTTTAAGCTACCCGCCAAGAAATGGATTTTATCAGGGCCAAAAGAGGGCTGATTCTTAAGTATGCATAACCAGAACCATGATTTAAAACGGAAATCTGGTTGTAGAGAAAAGACAGATTTTAAGGTGCTTTGGGGTTGTTGTTACTACAGTTAGACAGCCTGAAACAAGGATTTTAAAAATTTCAATAGTTTCCTCTCTGTGCCTTTTCTAGACACTTCCATGAATAAAACATCTGCCTAGACATTAAAAAACTTAATCATTAGGAGGATCCTTATTATTTAATGGAATCACCCATATCTGGAGATCTGTATTTAAAAGCTCAACCCCTCGCAGCTGACCATGCCTCTCAGGCAGATCGGCTCCATAAAATATCTGCCCATGTACAGAAGGGCCCAGGAATCTTAGGCACTTAATTACAAATATTAAAGACTAGGAGCATGTGTTTAAACCGGAAAAATATTAATCTATATTCCATTCCAAAAATATTTTAAGGAGGCTAGGTTCTTTCACCACATAATGAGCACAGCCTGACAAGGCAGTATCATGTGAACTGTGGACTCCAGGCTTTGCTCAAGGAACAAAAGCAGGATGTTTTGAGGCAGAAGTGCCCACTAGCCTTTCTCAGCTCAACTGTAAACACATGGGGGTTAGCGGCCCCAACCCTCTTCAAAGTTGAAAACACCAGTACAACTTAACAGTTGGCCCTCTGGGTTCTGTACCTGCAAATACAACCACCTATGAATGGTGTAATGCTGTAGTACATATTCATTGAAAAAATCTACATATGAATGGACCCATGCAGTTCAAAATCTTGTTGTTCAAGGGTCAACTGTAATGACGTATATCCATTAGAGTATCATATAGGGTATTTTTCACTGCCCTAAAAATCCTCTGTGCTTTGCTTATACATTCCACCCATCACTCTCACCAATCCCTGGCAACCACTGATCTCCACAGTTTTGCCTTTTCCAGAATGTCATATAGTTGGAATCATACAGTATGTAATCTTTCCAGATTGGCTTCTTTCACTTAGTAATATGCATTACTTAGTATATGCATTAAGGTTCTTCCATGTCTTTTCATGGCCTGATAGTTCATTCATTTTAAGCACTGGATAATATTGTGTTGTTTGGATGTGCCAGTTTATCCATTCACCTTCTGAAGGACATCTTGACTGCTTCCAAGTTTCGGCAATTATGAATAAAACTACTATAAACATTCATGTACAAAGAAACAAAAAAACCCCAAAGCATGAATGTACTGGTTTTTGTGTGGACATAAGTTTTCAACTTACTTGGGTAAATGTCAAGGAGTGTGAATACTGTATCACTTGGTAGGACTATGTTTAGTTTTGTAAGAAACCACCAAATTGTATCCCAAAGTGGATGTACAATTTTGTATTCCCACCAGCAATGAAATGAAATTTACTGTTGCTCTATATCTTCACCAACATTTATCATTATCAGTGTTCCAGATTTTGGCCGTTCTCATAGATTCATAGATTTGTAGTGGTCTCTTTTTTTCTGATGATATATAATGTGGACCATCTTTTCAAATGCTTATTTGCTATCTGCATATCTTTCTTGGTGAGGTGTCTATTAAGGTCTTAGTCCATTTTTAATTAGCTGTTTATTTTCTTATTGCTGAGTCTTAAGAGTCCTTTATCAGTTGTGTCTTTTGCAAATATTTTCTCTCAATTTGTGCTTGTCTTCTCATTCTCTTGACAATGCCATTTTTAGAGCAGAAGTTTTTAATTTTAATAAAGTCCAATTTATCAATTATTTCTTTTATGGATCATGTCTTCCATGTCATATTTTTAAAAGTATTGCCACATCCAAGGTCTTCTAGGTTTTCTTCTATGTTATCTTCAAGGAGTTTTATAGTTGTGTGTTTAACACTTAGGGCTGCAATGCATTTTGAGTCAATTTTTGGGACGAGTGCAAGGTCTGTGTCTAGATTTATTCTTTTGCATGTGGGTGTCTGGTTGTTCCAGCACCATCTGTTGAAAAGAATTATATTTACTACATTCCCTTTGTTCCTCCGTCAAAGATCAGGTGACCATATTTATGCTCAATATCATTAGTCTTTAAAAGTATGGGTCTACCTTGAAAAAAAAACACAGAAAGAAAAGCAACTCATTTAAATAAAAATTCACTTGGTTTTCTTTTCCAGTATCAATTTTCTTGTATGCAGTAAGTGAAAACATGTACTCCAAAACTTTCCCAAGGTCTTATTTAAAAACCTCTTTGTAATAAACGTTTTTCATTAAAAAAAAAAAACTTTTTAGGATTTTTATTTATAAAAATATATAAAAGATATTCATTGAAAGCATTCTAATTGTTTTTACATTCATACATAATCTCTCCAGTGTGACTTTTACAATAAATTAACATAGCCTTTTCCACACTCCCTATATTTATAATTTATGGTTCTTCTCCAGTGTGAATCATGTTTCCTAATGACAAAGAACAATCAAAGGCTTTTAACCCTTTCATTCAGGGGATTTCTCATTATGTGTGCTTTCATACTTTCCCAAAGCAGAGAATAAAAACTAAAAAAAACCTATACTTTTTTTTTTTTTTTTTGCGGTTCGCGGGCCTCTCACTGCTGTGGCCTCTCCTGTTGAGGAGCACAGGCTCTGGATGCACAGGCTCAGCAGCCATGGCTCACGGGCCCAGCGCGCGGCATGTGGGATCCTCCCGGACCAGGGCACGAACCCGTGTCCCCTGCATTGGCAAGCAGACTCTCAACCACTGCACCACCAGGGAAGCCCAATCCTATACTTTTTACATCGTAATATTTTCACACCTGTGAACTCACAGCTGAATATTAAAGTATAAGGCAGAGCAAAAGGCTTCCCACATTCCTTACAATAAGGTTACCTCCACTATGAATTAGTGCATGTTCAGTAAGTGTGAAACTATCAAAGGCTTTTCCACACTCTTTACAAGCATAAGTTCCCTCTCAAATGTGAATGTGTATACATCAGAAAGGGATGAAGTATTACTAAAGGTTTTCCCATATTCCTCATATATATGGCTTCTCCCCACTGTGAGTTCTTAAATGTTGAATAAGACATGTGGATCAAGTAAAGGATTTCCCAAATTTCTTACATTCAAAAGGTTGTTCACCAGTGTGAGTTCTCATGTGTACTGTAAGGCCTGATGAAATAGTGAAGGCTTTCCCACATTTTTTACATTTATATGCTTTTCTCCAGTATGTTTCTTTTATGTTGAATAAAGTACGAGGATTATCTAAATGCTTTACCAGATTCCTTACATTCAAAAGGTCTTTCTGTGCACTCTTTATGTTTTAAAATTTTTTAAATTTAATTATTTTTGGCTACGCCAGCATATGTGGGATCTTAGTTCCCCAACCTGGAATAGAACCTGTGCCCCCTGTGCCCCCTGCATTGGAAGCGTAGTCTTAACCACTGGACCACCAGGGAAGTCCCTACACCGTGCATTCTTAAATGTCAAATAAGAAATGAGAATCAAATAAAGGCTTTCCCACAGTGCTTATAAGGTTTTACCCCAGGGTGAGTTTCCAGGTGACTTTTAAAGCAAGATGAAATACTAAACATTTTCCCACATTCCTTACAATGATAAGGCATCTCACCAGTGTGAATTCTTCATATGTACAGTAAGGTATGAGGAACTAACAAAGGCTTTTCCACATTCTTTACATTTATAAGGTTTTTCTCCAGTTTGAATTCGCATGTGAATACTGTTTTGAGAAAAGTAAACTCTGGGCTGCACTCCTTATAAACACAGTGTTTCTAGTATAAAATCTTATATGCTTAGCAAGATCTGGGGAATAAGAAAAGGCTTTTTCAAGTTTCTTACATTTTACAGGCATCAGTCCACTGTGAATTCTTAAATGCTGAATAACATGAAGATTGAGTGAAAGTCTTCCCACATCCTTTACACTCATAGGGTATTTCTCTAGTGAGTTCGCATATGTACAAAAAAGTTTGTAGAATGAGAAAGAGCTTTCCTACATTCTTTAAAAGCATACGTCCTCTCTCCACCATGAAAAAAAAAGTTCCCTAAGGTATGAGAAAGAAGGTAAGCCTTTCTTACAGTCAGCACATTTATAGGGTTCTCTTGAGTGTAAGTTTTCTTGTGACCAGGTGTAAATTTTGGTTGAAGGCTGTTTCACACAGATTATACTCAGAAGCATTCTCTCCAGAATGGGTTTTCTTGTGTAGATCAAGGGCACAGTTCTTTATGAAGGCATTTTCACACTGATAACACTCACAAGTTTTCTTTCTAATGTAAGTTTTCCTTTGAGCCTTAAGGCATGAGTGTTCACTCAAGGCTTCTTCACAGTGGTTAAAATTGATTTCTCTCCAATGTAGTTTCTCTCCTGTTGATGAAGAGATTAATGATGACTTTAAAAGTTTTCCAACCTTGTTATATTCAGAGATTTTCCCCTCTGCCTTGAATTCTGTTTTTCTATACAAGAAACAAATTAGTATGGTTGAAGTTTTTTATTTGTTTTTGTTTTTCTTCCATTCTCACTGCAATGCATGGTTCCAGACCCTCAGTGCTTTCAAGCAGAATGAAGTGATCATTCTGCTAGAAAGTTTTGTTGTATTCTTTACTTTCACAGGGATTTTTATAGAGCTTAGTTGATAATTGATCAATGTGAAATTATTTATCAAAAACTTCATCTGGGGCTTCCCTGGTGGCACAGGGGTTGAGAGTCCACCTGTTGATGCAGGGGACACGGGTTTGTGCCCTGGTCCGGGAAGATCCCACATGCCGCAGAGCGGCTAGGCCCGTGAGCCACAGCCACTGGGCCTGCGTGTCCGGAGCCTGCACTCCACAACAGGAGAGGCCACAACAGTGAGAGGCCCGCGTACCACACAAAAAAAACAAAAACAAAAAACAAACTTCATCTGAATGACATATATGGGAATATTCAGCTGAGTGAACTCTGTGTGAAGAAATATATCGTGAGGGGTGTTTAAAGTTTTTGCCAAATTCACGATGCCCAGAGACTATGAAAAACAGGTGAATGACACTGGTCTCAAATATCTGTCATGTTTATCGTGCTGCTTTCTTATCTTATGGAACTGCTAATTTTCCACTAGTGTGGAAGGCAAGGAATTATATCTTGTGAATCTTACCATTTCCACCACACTGGACTTTTTCCCATCCAAAATATTCCACTGAGGTGCTGACCATCTGGCATTAGGACAAATCTCCCAATCTGAAATAAGATTAAAAAAAATTATGTTCTTGGGGCTTCCCTGGTGGCGCAGTGGTTGAGAATCTGCCTGCTAATGCAGGGGACACGGGTTCGAGCCCTGCTCTGGGAGGATCCCACATGCCGTGGAGCAACTGGGCCCGTGAGCCACAACTACTGAGCCTGCGCGTCTGGAGCCTGTGCTCCGCAACAAGAGAGCCGCCATAGTGAGAGGCCCGCGCACCGCGATGAAGAGTGGCCCCCGCTTGCCACAACTAGAGAAAGCCCTCGCACAGAAACGAAGACCCAACACAGCCAAAAATAAATAAATTAATTAATAAAATCCTACCCCCAACATCTAAAAAAAAAAAAAAAATTAAAAAAAAATTATGTTCTTGGAGAAATAAATGGAAGGAAGATGTTAAAAATGAAGGCCAATGGGTATTTACTTTCAAACATTGACTTAAGATACATTTTAAAACAAAAAGAAAGGGGCTTCCCTGGTGGTGCAGTGGTTAAGAATCTGCCTGCCAATGCAGGAGACACAGGTTTGAGCCCTGGTCTGGGAAGATCCCACATGCCGCAAAGCAACTAAGCCCGTGCGCCACAACTACTGAGCCTGCGCTCTAGAGCCTTCGAGCCACAGCTACTGACTGAAGCCTGCACACCTAGAGCCCGTGCTCCGCAACAAGAGAAGCCATCACAATGAGAAGCCCATGCACCACAACGAATAGTAGCCCCCACTCGCCACGACTAGAGAAAGCCCGCGCACAGCAATGAAGACCCAACGGAGCCAAAAATAAATAAATAAATTTATTAAAAAAAAAAAAAAGAAGAGATTAAGAGCTTGGCATGATAAGGTGCTGTGGTCAAATTGGTAGGTGATTTACTAAGAAATGATTCTACAAATGTTGAGACTGACAATGAACAGAAAGCAGCATAACCGGGAAAACAACGTTGAAAGGAAATGGATAAAGAGCTTAATGCAAATGCAAAATTTAAAGAAAAATAATGGGACAGATCCTACTGTCAAGCCAAAAGGAAGTTTAAGAAGGCAAATGAAAAGTTGAAGAGAAAGGGAAGTTTGAGGTACCCAAGGAACCTCAGAACCCAAATGACCTCAGCATCCTTAGTAAAAAAATTCTTCAAAAGCCTCCTGTTTAACATTTCCAAATGGACTGCAGCGCTCATGGATTACAGCTGTTTCTCATAAAGAATCACATGTGCCTTTTCCCTCACTTGGAAAACTCTTCCATCTTCTTCAGCTTTCCTCTTTGTTCCACCTGAAAGATCAGACCAGGTCTGCATAGCTGGTGCCCTGCTCTCAGAGAAAGATGCCAGATGTAAGAAGAACATGCAGGGGATGACAAATACTTCCATAAATAAGGGGCCAAGACTCTGCTCTTCAGGGATACCAAATACTGTCAGGTATAACTTGAGAAGCAAAAAAATTGTTCATGCCAACTTTATCAAATCAGTAAATTTTCAAATAAAACTAAAATGCAAATAAAACTAAAATGCAAACACACACTCTCTCCCTCTCACTGTGCACCAAAAGGGTTGCCAGTCTTTTGCCTAAAACCCAAGCTCAAGCTTATATACATAATTTTGAAGCCCTAAGCCTTTTATCCTAGAAAAATTAAAGCCAATACAATGAACAGATCTTCATTTTCAAGAGGAACATCCTGGCATCAGGCAATTGCCATCTCCATCAATGTTCCCTGGAGAAAGAGGAAGGGAGACTCAAAGGCTACACAGGTTTTATGTTCTTCCATAATCAACCCCAGGGCTTGATGGTCCTCAAGCCCCTTCTCCTCTCTACCTGGACGTATTCATGGTGACCTCATCCAATTACGTAGCTTTAAAAGCACCTCTCTCACCTAACTGAACGTATCTCACCACAACTAGACTGTGACCTCTTCTGGTCTTATTTTTCTCTGTTGACAGGTTAGCCATAGTCCTGAGCACATTACAGACACAGTAAATGCTGGTAAATGAATTATTCCTCCAGTGACAGTACAAATTCTCAGAGGCACAAGTCGGCTCCCTGTCTATCATAGCAAAATGAGAGCACACAATCAGCATGGACGAATTGGACTGAATTAGTAAATACTGGAATGAATTAGTAAATACTGGAGTGATAGTATCATTCTCCTATGTAAATGAAAGGCCCTAAGTAAGACCTGAGGAAATTTAACTGGGGACTCAGTCCCTAAGCAGGCCCTATTTGAAACAGAAGCTCTGTTTCACTAGTAGGAAACATATCCACCTCGTAGGAAGAAGCATGTGCTTTTATAAAAGAATAAATTTCCTACTGACCTGAAAATAATTTGTCAGACACCCAGTCACAATCCTTTCCCCTTCTGACTTCTCCTCATGAAAAGAGAAAAAGTCTTGAGAAAGACAACCTTGAGGAGAAGAAACAAGACCTGAGAATCCAGGTTGCCCACAGTTTCCATACTCACAAGCCTGGCAGCCACACCACACTAATTCTAAGTGAACACACACACACACACACACACACACACACACACACACACACACACACACACACACACAGAGACAGAGCTGCCATAAAATGCCCTACAGCCCGCCTCATCTGAAGTCAGAAATGGGATTTGGGGCTTTGATAAACAAGAAGAAGAGTTTAATAATCTAATCTCATTTTACAGATAAAGAAATTAAAGTCCAGAGAAGTAAAACTGTTGGGGGTTTTTTTTGGCTAACAATAATAACTCACGTGATTAAGCAGAACCTCTCCCACAAAAATAGGCATACTTACTCCTCTTTCCCAAGCCCCAGGATTTAGACAACAGGATATTGTTATATACTTAAGCCCCCTCATAGACAGCCCAGAAGCAAGACTGCATAGACCCAGACCACAAGACAGGCTGCTCACAGGCCAGTTAAAGCATGGTCTCTGAAAGGAGCATCAACAAGGACTTACCACAAGGGAAAAGGTCAATGGCTGGCATCCTGTGAATCTGTTAATGAAATCTGCCTTAACATGTCTTATTCCCAATGTCTCTTCAAGACAGTTTCTGAATTTAATGGATAAGTTAATCTCAATTCCTCTTGATTAAGTAGGAGTCTTGCCTCACACCATCAATCTTTATGCAGGAGGCATTTCTCATCTGTCATCAAGCATCATTCATTAGCCATCTCTCTGTAGAAGATGGAAGTTATATTACATGAAAGTCATTAGAAACTGTAGACCACATGAATATAAATAATAATTGCCGTTTACTGAGTACTCATTATGTGCCAGAACACACACACAGTGGAAGCTCATATGATTATCAGCAGTTATTATTACTTCATTCAATAGTTGAGGCAACTTATGTTCAAACAGGAGTAGTAATTGGCTCAAGATCACCAATTAAGAAGTGGTGAGCCAGAGTCTGAATGCAGGTTACTCTGTCTCAAAAGCCTGAACTCCTGAGGTTACTGTTATTCTCCAATACGAGAATTTAACCTTCAATTTAAAAAATAATGCAATGATCTGTTAAGCACAATAAAGGAAAGCACAATAAAACAAAGTATGCCTGTACATTATAAACAGTAATTGCTGTCAACATACTTTCTTGGAAACAGACATTCTCACAGACCTTGAGCCTGCGACCCTCCATAACCACTTGTCCATTATACTTTGGGTCATGGAAACAATACCCCATAAACTCAGCATGACTGCTGAGGCCTCCTTACGAGAGGAGGGAACCAAATCTGGGCCCTTTCATATATTCCACCTTCAGGAGGGGTGGCCTCCCCTGTCTCTTGCCAGATGCCATGGTGCTGGAGGATGTCACCCCTCCCCCAGACCCTTGACTACCTAGGAAGCCCCCTGGGATTAACTGAGTAAATAGCAATGAGAATTGGAGGACTATACAAATGGCACTGTTAACCATCATATGTGATGGAGCCTGATGGAATGTTGCTGCTTTCCATCCCTTAGGCATAATGTCCCTAAATAAAGGATGGGATCCAAGAAACAACACACTTGGTCAAACTTCAGGCAGTCATCTCAGCACTGAATGCCCTAGCCAACAAATGGTCCCATCATCACATTTATTATAAACTGTTGGGCTATTATCTAAAAATTGTCCTATTTCATGGTACAGAACTCTGGCCATCTCTTGCCTCACAGGCACCGAAAATATAAATCAAAATCACATGTCTTTACATATAACTAAGACTACAATACAAGGCCTTGCCAGGATGATCCTTATTCCCTTTGGAGTTATAGGCATTACTGCTAGTAACAAAGACATGTATTTCACTGCTTAGAATACACAATGTTGGGCTCTTGGAAAAGGTATTCATAGAACTTTCATGACCCCAATAACTGGTTTAACTGAGATGCTTAATAGTCTCCTGAATAATTCCTATTCATTAAATTCCAGTCCAACAAATAAACCTGAAAAGGTCTCTATTTTGCCCCAAACCTTAACCTATATTTATAATTTTTTTATCTTGCCCTATCTCATAAGGGCTGGAGGCCAGATTGAGGGGGTGTACTCCACTGGGATCTATTAACCATAGATTGTCCCAAAGACCAGGCAGCTGTTCTACTGATATGGGAGCCTAAACTTTGAGCCTAAACTTCATTCAAAAAATAAAGACCCTGTCGAGTTTAGCTACACACCACAGTTTAGGTAACTGTGGACTTATTATTGGTCTGGGTGCTTTCATTGGTTTACAATCCAAAGGCCCAAACCCTCCAAATAAGACAGTGTTTCAACCAAACATGGCAAATGCTGAGATCCACATCAACTGGAGTAGGTACCCACTTGAAAAGGATACTCCAGTCTCACACTCAGCAACATCACCCTGGCCCAGGAGCTCACCACCAGAGATGACGTCACCCCAGGAGACATCACCCCAGTCTGAGATCTCGCCATTGGAGATGACTTTGCCCCCTGGGCTAACTTGACCCTGACACTAAACCCCAGGGACGGTTTCTTCTAACGCACAGATTGGACATAAGGCACTTTGTGCTTTTCTTCCTTTGATATTAGGAATTCTATTATGATTCTGAGTTCCTTGTCCGCTTAGCCCACAATCCAGATATACTCCTTGCTCTCTGCCAAAACATACACCCCTACACTCCATGCCTACAGCGAAATCTGGTAGAGGTCACTAGTATAGATATCATTCCAAAAATTAATGGATTGTGTGATTCCAACTATATGACATTTTAGAAAAGGCAAAAGTATGGAGTAGTAAGAAGAACAGAGGTTGCAAATGGCTGTGGGGGTCAGGGAGAATAGGCAAGACACAGGGTTTTTAGGGCAGTGAAAATACTCTGTACAGTTCCTCTGCTATGCAGTCTTCCTCACTGCAATGAGTCAAAAAATCTGGGGTTTTTTTGCACTACAGGTTTGCTCCTACTGTTATTAGGCTGCTTTGGTTAGGATAATTGGAAGCAACACAAATTCTATCCATAGGACACCAGTTGAATAACTACCATACATACACTAATAGAGGGCTCAGCAGCCACAAAAAAGGATAAGGAAAATCACTATGAACTGATATAGATTGATTTCCAGTATTTAGTTTAATTGGGGAAAGAAGTACATTCATGTGAAGGTAAAAAGGAAGGAAGGAAGGAAGGAATATATAGATATATACATGAACTTTGAGAAAGTTTACAACAGAAACTAATAAAATGGAAATGGTTAGCTACTGGTGGTAATGTGATGTGAGACTTCTGAATATACCTTTTTATACAGTTTTACCTTTGAACCATGAAAAAGTTTTATAAATTAAAAAAATAAGTTAATTCAGAAAGGAAGCAAACCTTAAAACTAAATGTAAACAGAAATGTACATAATAGTGTATCAAACTGATAACAAAACCATGAGAGAAAAGACTTAGAGTTCATACAAATATTTGAGCACAGTACTATGAACTGCATATACTTAATATAAACCATTAAGGACAAAAAAATGCAAAGAAACTTAATACTTTATTGAGCAAATCTACCGTTAGTAGTAATATTGGTATTATAAATTTTGAAACTACTGTACCCATACTGTTGGATAAAACAATATATTAATGGTATTACAAACCAAGGTTTTTATAATAAGAGAAAAGAGACACAAGTATAAAATAAAGAAAAACGCACATATTAAATTTTTACTAGGAATATGAGTATGAACTTACAATGTGAGAAAATATATTTTTTAATTGGGTTTTTGAAGAATAACAGTATGAGAGTATGTTCATGATAATAATTTATATGAAAAGGAGGATATAAAATTATAAATACAATCTGATTTCAATTTTGTCTCAAAAAATATATATATATATATTTTTTAGATAACCACTGAAAGGCCTAGATACAGTTATACCCCAGTAGCACTGAGCCCATCACAGATACCTTGGTGTCTATAAGGAAAGAGGCTTCTTGGAGAAATCACTGATTACAGGTCTGTAACTGGAAAGTACAAAGTGAACTGGGGACTTACACTCAAAGACTAATAGGTATGTGTTGAAGGGACACATGAGTCAAATTAAAAGGACTCTTCCTGGCCAAGTTTGGGACAGCTTGAGCATCAAATGACAGCAACTGTTTATAATATGATGAATGAAAGAAAAATCCAGGGATATGTTGTGACACTCCGAAAGGGAAAAAAATATAGAGGGCAGGGGAAGTGGGGAGGGAAAGCTCTTGTTTATAGAAGACTGACAGCTAAAGAATGGAGAAGGAATGACAGAATTAGAAAAAAAAAACATTTCATAAGCCCCCAACGTAAAAACAGGTTGAAGCGAAGATCAACAAGTGATGTTAAAACCACAGATCGAAAGGGTTGGGAAAGAGATTATTCCCCTATTGCCAAGTATCACCCACAGATTACCAAAAAGAAAAATGTGACTACACAAGAGAGAGATGGGCACCTTGACTAAACGCTTTGTATTCCTAATACACAGTGGGACAATTTGCATTTATGTGCCTCCCGATCCCATATTGATGGGATACAATATGAAGTACACAACATCACCTAGGAAATTTTCACGTCTCTAAACCTGCAGTCTAACTTAGTAGCCATTGGCTCGCTCTATGTGGCTACTGTGAACATGAAATGTGGCTAGTGTGACTGAGGAACTGAATTCTTAATTTTACTTACTTTTAATTAAGTTTAGAAATAAAATTGCTCGGTTACTAAAAAACTTTTCAGCATGTTTGGAGCAATCTGGGTTTCCAAATCTACTTTTTCAACAGTAAATTTTATGAAAGCTAAATACAGATCAAGAATTTCCAACAAAAATTTAGCATACACCCTGAGATGTGCTTAAGTATAAAATACATACCAGATTCCAACAGTTAGTACAAAAGAAATGTAAAATATTTCATTAATAATTTTATATTAGCTACATTAGTCATTAATTTCACCAATAACTATATATTAATAACTAGATAAATTGGGTTAGATAAGATATATTATTAAAAATAACTTCATTTTTTCCTAACTTGGCTACTAAAATTTTTTAAATTACATCTGTACTTCACATTATATTTGTATTAGACACTACTGCTCTAGACACAATGTCCACTGTATGAGATAGACAAGTTAATTAAATGAAATCACAGGAAAACATCATATCAGAATGCCAACGTTTTACAATACAAAAATCCTGGAATAGGCAGGAACCAAAAATACAGGCAAATGTTTTGGGTAAAAGAAATCTAAAACCAAAATGCAACGTGCAAATCTAATTTGGATCCTAGCTCTCCAAAAAACCGGACAACTATAAAAGATACTCTTGGAAAAGTGGAAAATTTTTGATTTTCTTGGTGGACAATGCAGTTTTGTTCTTAGTAGGAGACTGTCCTCATTCTTAAGAAATGAACGCTGAAGATTAAAGGGGGAAGTGAATGTCTGCAATTTCCCATTAAATGGCTCATCATAATATATATAACGAGAAACAAAATCTTAATTAGTGAATCTAGATGAAGGGTTCATGGATGTTCGTTTTATTGACGCCACAGATTTTCTCTAAATAAGAATTTCAAGATGAGGGACTTCCCCGGTGGTCCATTGGTTAGGACTCCACGCTCTCACTGCAGGGGCCCGGGGTTCAATTCCTGGTTGGGGAACTAAGATCCCCTAAGCTGCGCAGCGCGGACAAATAATAATAATAATTTCAAGATGAATACCTGGAAGAAAAATCCACCCGTCAAAACTCATCTTACTTACGGTAAATTCAATTCCAACTTCTGCTACTAACAGAAACCAGCCTACGTCGTCTTCCTTCCCAGAGACTCCTATACTTTTGAAGCTTTGGGGCTTTACAGGGGTCTGATGTGGTAAATTTAGTATTTATATGAATTCCTTCACTCCTGCATTTATTTACATCACACACACGTGCTGCCTAATAACCTGCAAAGGTTTCTCTTTCAACGGAATATAACTTACCAAACTTCAATAACCGACACCCACGGCCGGAACAAAGCCACCGAGTGCTCACCGGGACCCGGGGACAGGGGGCCATTGGGGCCGGAGTGCCGGGACGAGAACGACAGAGATTATATTCCTTTCCCTTGTGGAGAAAGGACCCAAAGGTTGCTCTGGAGCCTTTTGAAATCAGGAGCATCGCGGATGGAGACAAGGCCTGGCCGACCCGCCTCCTCCCAGAGCTGCCGGCCGGACCTCCGCTGGCCGAGCGGGCCCTGGCTCTCGCGGGAAGGGCCACCGTCCCCAGGTCAGCGCGCGAGGCCAGCGTCCTCTGACCTCAAGCCTCTTATTTGGTGTCTTCCCCTCCTGCTTGACCGCACAGAGGCGAGACACACCAAGAGGCGAAACTCTTACCTCAGAACCGTGCCGGACCGCACAGCAAAGACAGCCGCCGCCTTGCGCACGCGCAGATCCAAACGCGCACACGCACGCGCACGTCCAGGCTCCTCGCACAGCGTAAGGGGCGGGGCCTCGGAGGTTGGGCAGACGCCGGCGGCTGCTTTTCTTTCATCTCGGAGCAGAGGAGAGATATACTTTTCCTCCCGCGGATTGGTGCTGGGGTGCTGGGTCAGGCCACGGCAGGCGGGGCTGTGGTCCAGGACCTGCGTAGTTGTTTGTTTTCCTCCAAAGCCTGTGCATCTTACATGTCTTACATGAATAACAATTGCTTTCAAATTTTGGTGCATAGTTGAATGCATCATACCTGTCATTGCACAACTCTTGCTGCACTTTCCCCACGGAGATATGTATACAGTTACCGCCTAGATATACTTGACCTTTCCACATGGCAACATAAATTCCCTGTGCACCATTCATTTTTTCATTATAGTTTAGCTTCCTGTCTGTAATTCCCCTTACCTGGGAAGGGAGCTGCAAACCGCAGTTAGGGCGAGAGGGAGCAAACGCTTCTGCATCTCAGTCTGGGGCCTCTGACACTGGAGGTGAAGAGGTGACCCTAAGTTTAAGATGGCTTCTGCTGACTATGTGGCTGAGGCTGCTGTCCCGAAGCAATGGGGAGATTCTTTAGCCACTGAGTTGCGAGAGTGACTGTGATACCCAGTTGGACTCTGGTTTCCATTATGTTTTTGAGCTTGACGATCCATTTTAGCTACCGACAGATAAAGAAAACAGCTTATTGTAATTTGGGACACCAAGAAATGTGGAGTTCTCAGTATTAGCCTGGAGTCAGTCAAAGGCTAATGGTGCAGTGACCTCCCACGGCAGAGATTCATGGGTGTTAATAATCATGTCATAGAAGGAGGCAAATAGTTAAGGTGGCAATGCACAGTCTAAAATAACTTTTAGGAATCTTATAAGTCATCTTTCAGTAAAAGGAAAGGGAATTTTTAATGGCTGTTATTCACTCTGGTGTGAGGGACTTGTTTCCCAGCGTTATGGTCATGAACTATATAATGAACCTACTAAATCTGATTGAATTGTAATTTATCCTCAGAAAGTTTACATCTTTATTATTTATTTATTTATTTATTTTTGGCCGCTGCAGCTTGGGAATCTTAGTTCCCCCACCAGGGATAGAACCCTGGCCCTGGCAGTGAAAGCGTGGAACCCTAACCATTGGACAGCCAGGGAATTCCCAGAAACTTTATGGCTTTAGATAGCAACGTTTTCCAGAGATGAAGAGATTCCTCTTGAGAGGAGGTTAGATCAGGTGAGTACACCTAGAATCAAAGTAGAAGGATAGGGAGGTCGAAAGTCTTGGAGATTTATGGCTGAGAAACTGGAAGAAGTATTAGGGGCTTTTAGTGAAGACTTGTGGCATCACAATCCAGGTGTATTGTATTGTCTCACGAAACTGAAATGGTATTAGGAGTCAGGATGTAAAGGAATACTGGAGAAAGTAGGCCGCTGACCTCTTGTTCCTAGAGCATTTCCTGAAAACGTTTACCATTGTGAATACGTATCTCTTATAACTCTGAAGTGTTTCTAAGGATTTGAGAGCCTTTCCTTTGAAATGTAATCATCAGGAAGGATAGGGCCTCTGTTTCCCAATATCTGGGGCTTCCCTGCACAGTGGCCCAGGGTTAAGTCCTTTGTCCACTTTTCTCCAGCTTCTTCCCTTGCTTCTCCTGGGAGATCAGAAAG
>NW_006787698.1:4000989-4037414 GCF_000442215.2 Lipotes vexillifer | reverse complement strand
AGAGTGTGTATAGCTGACATGCTGCTCGGGGACAAGAGCAAACAATGAGGTAAGACAGCAAAGGACAACAAGCATTTTAAAAAATTGTGGTAAAATATACATAACAACATTTAACCATTTTAACCATTTTTAATTGTACGACTCAGTGGCATTAAGTATATTCGCAATATTGTGCAGCTACCCCCATTATCCATCTCCAAAACTTTTCCATCATCCCAAACAGAAGCTCTGTAGGGTAACAAACACTTTTATGAGATTGGTTCAATATTTTGGTCTCCAGGGTCTCTGGAGATGAGAAAGTATCAGTTTACTTGCAGTAAAATGAGGACGTTGAATTTGTAATCAACACAGTAAAACTCTAACAAGGTCTCATTCCACAAACTTTCTACGCCCCACAGTGACCTCTGAAGTAGATGCCCACGTGTAGACACTTCAAAGAGCCTCCCGGAAGGAGCAGCCTCCCTTGAGATTGAACTTGAAATGACAGGATAAAATTCACTTTCTGGACACTATTATTCCCTTTAGCCTTATCCTATTATTTTTGGTGCCTATTTTGTATATTTTCCACAGATGATGACATTGTTCTAAACACTCTGGTATATGGAACTTTTCTGGTGGTCCAGTGGCTAAGACTCTGAGCTTCCACTGCAGGGGGTGTGGGTTCGATCCCTGGTTGGGGAACTAGGATCCCGCATGCCCTGTGAGTGGTAACGAACAATCATATTACCCTGGACTTCTTGCTGGCCAGTCAAAGCAGGGTGTGTTTGGCTGCCAGCATCTCTTGCTGAACCTAGTTTATTATTTAACTGGCTTGGCTCTGGATGGGGAGCCTGGCTGTGGTATATCCTCCATTTACCTCGAATCACCCTACTGGGAGTCATGGTCCCAGTCACTCTTGTCAGATGTTCCCTAAAAGGAACAGAAGCATTTTGGTCCAAGCTCTATCAGTACAGTTTGTTAGGGTATCTTTGTTAGTCCCCTATTGCTGCTATGATAGGTGTCGACAAAAGTAATCAATAAGCAATCTACAATAGGAAAAGAAAAGAGTTTTATTTGAGCCAAACTGAGGACTATAGCTTGGAAGCCAGCTTCCCAGATTACTTTGAGAAACTGCTCTAGAGAAGCCTGGTTTTCAGTATAGCTTTATGTCTTGTGAGAACAAAGAACATCAAGAAAGTCAGGGATACATTCCTTCAAGGTTTAAAAAAAACAGATCAGCACGTGCACAGCTAGTCAGTGTGGTCTTGTCACCTGGAAAGGGAGTCTTAGTATGGAAGGAATACCAGCATTGGCGTCCCAGGAAGGGAGGCATTTAATCTTTATTTTTAGCATGGACATTCTTTACTTCTGGTCAATGGACACTTTTCTTTAATAATTAAAGCAGATGTACAATGTATGTTTGATAGGCCACAAACAGCCTATTTTTCTTAGCATAAAATGCAAGTTAACTCATGTATAGGCCAGAATGACTTCCCCATACCTCAATATGTGAACTTTTCTTTTTATCACAGGTTACCAGAAATTTAGTATCTTAAAACAACACAGGTATTTTATCTTACAGCTGTAGAGGTCAGGCATCTGAATTGGGTCTCACTGGGCTAAAATCAGGGGGTCCACAGGGCTGTATTTCTTCCAGAGGCTGGAGGAAAGAATTCATTTCCTTGTCTTTCCAGCTTCTAGAGATTGCCTCCATTCCTTGGGTCATGGCTCTACGTCACTCTGACCTCTGCTTCCATCCTCACATCTCCTTCTCTGACTCCTGCCTCCCTCTTTCACTTACAAGGATCCCTGTGACTACATTGGGTCCGCCTGGGTAACCCATGGTAATCTCCCCATCTCAAAAGCCTTAATTTAGTCATAACTGCAAAGTCCCTTTTGCCATATAAAGTAACATTCAGAGGTTCTGCAGATTAAGACATGGGTAATTTTGGCAAGGGGCACTATTCTGCCTACCACAAAAAGTACCTAAAAAGAATTCTTAGCTAGATACATGAAAGATTGGGGGCTAGAGAAGTGGAGAAATGGTGCCCTTGAGACTTTGCCTCTATCCACATAGACTATGCAGGCAAAGACTTGACCTGTGGTGAATCTGGGAGTTGGCCCTGTGATCCTCCCAGAACATGAGAGGATGGAAGGCCTGTCACGAGAGTTTCTCATTGCCTCCTGGGTTCTGATGCTGTAAGAGGCTTTCTGCTCTGCCACCTTCAGAATATAAAACTGCTTAGCCGTGTCTAGATTTGGCTCTTCGACTACAGGGAAGAGGCCCAGTCACAGATTAGGGGTTAAAGTTGGTGGTCATTTGGAGCCAGCAGTAGAGGATCTGATTGTCCCCAGAGTATCGCTCAAATGGTGTGGTCTAATACAAGGTTTTTTCAGGGCGGGGAAGGGCGGAGGTAATGGATAATTAGGGAGTTTGGGATTGACATGTACACATTGCTATTTTAAAAGGATAACCAACAAGAACCTACTGTATAGCACAGGGAACTCTCCTCAATGTTATGTGGCAGCCTGGATGGGAGGGGAGTCTGGGGGAGAATGGATACATGTATATGTATGGTTGAGTCGCTTTGCTGTGCACCTGAAACTACCACAATATTGTTATTGGCTATACTCCAATATAAAATAAAAAGTTAAAAAAAGATCAGTTTATATAAAAAAAATACATATATTGAACATCAAAAAAAAATACAAGGTTTTGGTTTTTTTGTTTGTTTGTTTTGGTTGTGCCACACGGCCTGTGAGATTTTAGTTCCCGGACCAGGGACTGAATCCTGGCCCTCAGCAGTGAGAGCGTGGAGTCCTAACCACTGGATCTCCAGGAAATTCCCAAGTCCAAGGTTTTTAGTTCCACTTCCTGGGTCTCCAGAGCAGGTTCGAGTTTGTTCCACTTTACCTTCAGTGGAGCAAATGATAAAGTACATGGGCAGTAGGTGAGGCTGTCTCTCTCTCCTGTGAAACTTTTACTGAATAGAATGCATTTAGCTAAATCTATAACTTCAAACCATTTAACCATGTTATTTTGAATGTCATCCATTAAGGTGATGATACTTGGTAGGGATGTTATAATGAAGGGACTAGTCTTGTTTAACCCTCTATAGTCTGTAGGCAGCCTCTATATATTCATACTGGCTCAGGCCACACCAGGGAACTGAAAGGTGACATGGTAGGAATCAGTACCCCTTCTTTCAGTAAGTCAGCTATGACAGGCCGTAATCCTTCAGCGCCTGTCCTTAGCCAGTACTGTGGCATCTTGGTCACCGACATGGGTAGGAGAAAGTTAACTGGTTCCCACCAGGTGACACCCACCATAGCAAAAGCTTTAGGCTTGTTTCATGAGATTGACCGAGGAGGTCCATTCCAATAATGGGAAAAGGGAGAGTCTGGGAGGAACAAACAGGACAGAAGCATCTCTTAGTAAAAGTGGGCCAATTTTAATAGTTAAGCAGGTAATTGCCCTTTTAACTCATCCTCCTCCCAATTCATTCACTTCCTGGGGTGAAGGGGGAGTGCTTCTTGAGGGGAGGTCCTTAAGGAGAGAGATGATGTGTATTTCCTCCTTCAAGAGAGAATCAGCCCCTCTTTTTTTGGCCTTCTCCTTTTGCCCTTTTTGTCTTTTGTTACTTTTTGGATGGTCACTGGCAAAGCAGAGGATAAAGTATCTCAGTTTCTACACAGTATTCCTATTGTGGGACACCGTGCTGCATTTTTTTTCTCCAGTAGAGGGCACCAGACCTTTTTCTCCAGGATCCTCCACTCCATCACTTCTCATCTCCCCAAGATTTTGGGCTCCTACCTCCTCTCTAGGTGTCCTCCTGGTGAGAAGCTCCCTTAAGCAGGGCCCAACGCCCATCTCGTGGTTTGGAGCATTCTTTTAGTAGGGTAAGCCACCTCCTTTGGGCTCCTAGGGAGGCAGGGATATAAACTTCCTTGACTTTAGTTACTTTAAGCAGCGTTTTAGTTGGGCCAGCCCAAGGGTTGGGGGGGGGGTCTCAATATTCCTCTGGGGAGCAGCGAGAATGACGCTGTCCTTCACAGCAGATCTGACTGGGTCACAGCAGAGGCGTGCTGGCTGTGGACAAAGATGCCTCCCCTAACTGTGCTTCGGAGACCGGCCTTGGCTTGCCATTTCTGCCTTATTGGCTAGTTAACCTGCTACAGTGGTCCCCAGGGATGAGGACAACGTCTTGTCTTAAAGTGCCCTAAATCACCAGCCTGACTGTGGGACCACCTCTTGCTACAGTCCCACCCCTCGACCTGGTCCCACCCTAAACTCAGCTCTTTGGAATACACAACTAAGCCACGCCCCTAGGCCTGGTCGCGCCCCATCTCCGCCCCACAGGCCTAGCCAACCAAGCCCCGCCCATAGCCTGGTCCCGCTCCAGGCCCTCTCCAACCCCAAGTCCTAGGCTGACCCGGCCCCAAGACCCAGTCGCGTCTCTCCGTGTAAGAAAACTAGTATTTCTCCTCCACTTGCGGCTGGAAGCTGCCACCGCCCCTCCCAACCCAAATTTCCCAGCTCCCGAGGCCCGGCCCCTGACGCTGTGCGCGGCGCAGAAACCGGAAGCAGCCGTGCACTTCTGCGCGTGCGCAAACCGGCGGCCATGTCCCCTTGCAGCCCCGTCTAAATCTGATGTAAATTTTAGCCTAGGTCCGCGTCCTACCTGGTTCAGCCCAGCCCGCCCCAGGTCGGGTGCGCGGGAGGTGGAGATCTTGGCCTTGGGGTCAGAGGCCAAAAGGCGGCCGCTTGGGCTGTGCCCACCGCTCCACGCTGGGACACCCGCGCCCGGGGCCTCCAGCAGCCGCGGCTGGTACCAAACTCACTGAATCAGGAACTCTGTGAGGGTCCAGCAGTCGGGGTGAGTCTGCTGCAGGCGAGAGTTGGAGAGCCATCCTCGTATTTAATCGGCCTCCAAAATCATCCTTTGCTCCCTTTCCAGAAAGGAAAAGCATCCCTGCTGTTTGGGTCACGGGGACGAGAGTCTCAACCTCGTCTCTGCGCAGGTCTGTGGATTTCAGCTTGTTCTGTGAGAATGGGGTGACATTTGCCTAACTCCGTCCCCACCTCTCCCTTCCTGGTGCGAGAGATATTATTTTTAACCTGTGATTTTTTTTTTTTCTCTCCCTGTGGGCATCAGTTTGCTACATTATATTCAGCTGCATAAAAGTGAACTGATTACTTAGTATCTTTTTAACCCCCCTTCCCAGTTGCAGCTCTAAATGTTAGTCATTTATCTGTAGATGTTTTTTGAATTTCACACCGAAAGTGTGATCATATGTCAGTTTCTGCGTTTTCTTTCTTATTTTTTGTACCTTATATTCTTTTTATTTATTTAGTGCGTTTGCCAGGACTTTCAGTTCAATGTAGAATAGCATTTAAGTTGCATCCTTGTCTTGTTCCTGATCCCAGAGGGAATTATTCCGCCATTTCACCGTTAAATAGGATGTTTGCTGTAGGTGTTTGTAAATAATATATATTTTTTCTAATTAAAGCCTATTTCCCTCTAGTCCTAGTGGGTTAAATTATTATCATCAATGCATATTGATAGAGATCAGTCACTATTTTGTATCGAAGGGGATGAGTCGTGATCTTTTTCTATTAATGTGAATTATATTAATCATTTTCATTATGTTAATCATTTTAACCACACTTCATTCCGAGGAGGAAATGAACTTATTTTGTGATTATTATCTTCATTATTCATTTCTGGACTGTACTAATATTTTAATATTTTGCCCTTGTGTATATGAATGAGGTCTTTCATATATTTGTGTGTGTGTGTGTGTGTGTGTATACACATATATTTGAGTTTTGAGTACTTTTCTGGTCTTGGAAATACACAGGAAAACAGCACCCCTCCACCCCCCCAAAAAATGGAATTATGAATCCTTTACTTACTTGGTGAACCTGTCTGTAAAACAATCTGCAACTTCTGCTTCCTTTGTAGGTATGTTCTAAACTGCTAATTTTTTTCTTTAATGACTGGATGTAAACAAGGTTTTGTGTTTATATTCATTTATTTATTTTACTTTATTTTATTTTTTGGTCCTGCAGCATGTGGGATCTTAGCTCCCTGACCAGGGATCGAACCCGTGCCCCCTGCGTTGGAAGCGCAGAGTCTTAACCACTGGACCGCCAGGGAAGTCCCTATATTTTTTAATTTTTTAAACATTTTTTTCACTTTATTATTTTTTTAATTGAAGTATAGTTGATTTACAATGTTGTGTTAATTTCTGCTGTACAGCAAAGTGACTCAGTTATACACATATATACATTCTTTTAAAATATTCTTTTCCATTATGGTTTATCCCAGGATATTGAATATAGTTTCCTGTGCTATACCATAGGATCTTGTTGTTTATCCATTCTATATGTAATAGTTTGCATCTGCTAACCCCAAACACCTAGGCTATCCCTCTCCCACCCTTTCTCCCCCTTGGTAAACACAAATCTGTTCTCTATATCTGTGCGTCTGTTTCTGTTTTGTAGATAGTTTCATTTGTGCCATATTTTAGATCCACATATAAGTGATATCATGTGGTATTTGTCTTTCTCTTTCTGACTTACTTTACTTAGTATGATAATTTCTAGTTGCATCCATGTTGCTGCAGATAGCATTATTCCCTTCTCTTTTTTATGGCTGAGTAGTATTCCATTGTATATATGTACCACATCTTCTTTATCCATTCATCTGTTAATGGACATTTAGATTGTTCCATGTCTTGGCTATTGTGAATAGTGCTGCTTTGAACATAGGGGTGCATGTATCTTTTTGAGTTATAGTTTTCTCTGGGTATATGCCCAGGAGTGGGATTGCTGGGTCATACGTTAATTCTATTTTCAGTTTTTTGAGGAACCTCCATACTGTTTTCCATAGTGGCTGCACCAACTTACATTCCCACTAACAGTGTAGGAGGGTTCCCTTTTCTCCACACCCTCTCTAGTGCTTGCTATCTGTAGACTTTTTAATGATGGCCATTCTGACCAGTGTGAGGTGGGGTACCTCATTATAGTTTTGATTTGCATTTCTCTTAACAATTAGCGTTGTTGAGCATCTTTTCATGTGCCTATTTGCCATCTGTACGTCTTTGGAGAAATGTCTATTCAGGTCTTCTGCCGTTTTGTTTTTTTTTTTTTTGGCTGTGTGGCATGTGGGATCTTAGTTCTCCGACCAGGGATCAAACCCATGCCTCCTGCATTGGAAGCGTGGCGTCTTAACCACTGGACTGCCAGGGAAGTCCTTCTGCCCATTTTTTGATTGGGTTATTTGTTTTTTTTTTGTTGAGTTGTATGAGCTGTTTGTGTATTTTTGAAATTAAGCCTTGCTGGTTGCATTATTTGTAAATATTTTCTCCCATTCCATAGGTTGTCTTTTCGTTTTGTTTATGGTTTCCTTTGCTGTGCAAAAGCTTGTAAGTTTAATTAGGTCCCATTTACTTTTGATTTTATTTCTGTTGCCTTGGGAGACTGACCTAAGAAAACATTGGTACAATTTATGTTGGAAAATGCTTTGCCTATGATCTCTTCTAGGAGTTTTATGGTGTCACATCTTATGTTTAAGTCTTTAAGCCATTTTCAGTCTGTTTTTGTGTATGGTGAGAGGGTGTGTTCTTTTTTTTAAATTTTTATTGGAGTATAGCTGATTTACAATTTTGTGTTAGTTTCAGGTGTACAGCAAAGTGAGTCAGTTATACCTACATATATATCTACTCTTTTTTAGAGTCTTTTCCCATATAGGTCATTACAGAGTACTAAGTAGAGTTCCTGTGCTATACAGTAGGCCCTTATTAGTTATCTGTTTTATATATAGTAGTGTGTATATGTCAGTCCCAGTCTCCCACTTTATCCCTCTCCCTCCTTGCCCCCTTGGTAACCATAAGTTTGTTTTATACATCTATGACTCTATTTCTGTTTTGTAAATAAGTTCATTTGTATCTTTTTTTAGATTCCACGTATAAGCAATATCGTATGATATTTGTCTTTCTCTGTCTGACTTACTTCACTCAGTATGACAGTCTCTAGGTCCATCCATGTTGCTGCACATGGCATTATTTCATTCTTTTTTATGGCTGACTAATATTCTACTGTATATAGGTACTACATCTTCTTTATCCACTCCTCTGTTGATGGACATTTAGGTTGCTTCCATGTCTTGGCTATTGTAAATAGTGCTGCAGTGAACTTTGGGGTACATGTATCTTTTTGAATTATGGTTTTCTCCAGATATATGCCCAGGAGTGGGATTGCTGGATCATATGGTAGTTCTATATTTAGTTTTTTAAGGAACCTCCATACTGTTCTCCATAGTGGCTATACCAATTTACATTCCCACCAACAGTGTAGGAGGTTTCCCTTTTCTCCACAGGCGAGGTTGTGTTCTAATTTCATTGATTTACATGCAGCTGTCCAACTTTCCCAGCTACACTTGCTGAAGAGACTGTCTTTTTCCCATTGTGTATTCTTGCCTCCTTTGTTGAAGATTAATTGACCATAGGCATGTGGGTTTATTTCTGGGCTCTCTGTTCTGTTCCATTGATCTGTATGTCTGTTTTTGTGCCAGTACCACACTGTTTTGATTACTGTAGCTTTGTAGCATTGTCTGAAGCCTAGGAGGGTTATGCCTTTCGCCTTGTTCTTTTTCCTCAGGATTGCTTTGGCAATTCTGGGTCTTTTATCGTTCCATATAAATTTTAGGATTATTTATTCTAGTTCTGTAATGTCATGGGTAACTTGATAGGGATGGCATTAAATCTGTAGATTGCTTTGGGTAGTATTGCCATTTTAGCTTTTCTGATCCTGTTTAAGTTTTTAAAAATATTGTTAATTTTGTCATATACTCATTTTTTATCCTAAACCTTTATGCTGTTCTTTTTCTGCCCTTATAAATCAATGGTTAACCCATTGATACTGATTTTTTTCTATAGGATTTGATGATATTTGTAAATACAGTTAACCCTTGAGCAACATGGGTTTGAAATGCACATGTCCACTTATATGCAGATTTTTTTCAGTACTAAATACTACAATACTACAGGATCAGTGGTTGGTTGAATCCTTGGATACTGAGGGCTGAATATGAGTTATACTCAAATTTTCCACTGCCGGAGGGTTGGTGCCCCAACCCCTGCAATTGTTCAAGGGTCAGTTGTATATAAATATATGTACCACACCAGACGTGGATTTCTACTGTTATCTGAAACAGTTATTTTAATTTCCTGCTTCTACCCTGTCACATAAGTAGTCCTGATTTGCTAAAGATAAATATGTGTGTATCTCCTTATCCCTATAATGTGATGCATTTTTATATAGCATATACCACCACCTGATAATATTTTGTTAATTTAGTGGTCCTCCTTCAAACGATTATAAGACCCAGGCACTTTAGGATTTTTCTGTTTTGTTCAGTGCTGTGTCTCCTGTGACTGCACATAGTAGGACAGGGTGAATATTACCGAAATAAATATGAGATGAAGGAGCAGGAGGTCAGGGCCTTAAGGGAAGCATCCTTGCTGAAGACATAGGGCTTAGTCAAGAGAAGGATCTCAAAGATAAAACACTTGAATATAATACTTCATTTGTCTACTCTCCATAGTGTGCCCAACAGGGTTCTAGGCCAGACCCTGGTAATGTTAGGGCATAAGGGCCTCACTGACAACTGAATTGTAAGGTATATGTTCAGAAATACACTCACTGGGCATTTAGGCTTTGAAGGTAAATACACCTGCATACACACAGCTCCTCAGCAGCTTTCTAATTGGGTAGCATTGAGCACATAGTTAAGTGACTCTTTCCAAGATTCTTCAACTATAAACTGGTTGTGATAGTATCTGATTTGCAGAGTTTCTATGAATAATCTTTTTTCAGAGGTATGGGCATCTCTTTGCCAAGTCATTCTCATAACTTAGTTGCTCAAATGGAACATGTTAGTAAAGAATGTTACAGTTTGTATTGGCTTTAAAATACATACTTCATCCACAGCAGTGGAAGAAACTGTTGCATTTTTGTTATTTGAAATTTGTGCAATAGTGCTGCAGATATCACTGTGAGAGATGACACACACTGCTACTTTCACTCCAAGTGTTCTTGTTCTGCTGCTGCTGTACCTCCTGTACAATTCCTGCAGAATTGAGTAGGAGAAGTCTTCTCTGCCACCTGCATGTGGAATTCAGTCAGTTGATACTCTTTCTCAAAAACCAGGCTTTGGGGACCCTGCAGCCCTTGTGGGAGAGGGTCTGGTAGTCAGGGGCTGAGCAGTAATACATGTTAGCCTGCCAAGCGGTACAGAAACAAATATTGGGAATGGAACCCCTGGAAGTCTGGCATACAGGTCACACTTTCCTGGATTTGAGATGGTGTGTATATTCTTACTATTGAAGGCGTTCTCTGATTTTTTTTTTTTTATGTTTTCATTATTATGGTCAAATTGACAGCTAAATTTTTTTAGACTACAGTTAACTTGCTTACAAAATGAGACTCTTAACCTTTTTTTTTATGATCTATAAGAACCAGAGGACTGTTTTATAGCTCTAGAGGAGATAAGATTGCTCTAACTTCTTCCCCCCCCCACCCCCATCTATTTTCTTACAAGATTGATGTGTGTTTGCTTGGGTGTCTTGGAGCTATGCATGTCTGTGTGTGTGTGTGTTTTGAGGGGAGTGATCACTCCTAACAGATGTGCTGGAAAATCCACAGTCTTGATTATGGAAATTGTTGGGAGACCCAGATTCTCATGTCTTCTTTCTCCTGCCTCAGCTCTAACTTCTCAATACTCTGTCTTTCTTCATGAAGGGAACATGGAGGAAGGAAGAACAGCTGCAGAGTTACAGAAAAATATGACACAGGTGAGTAAGAGCTAATAATTCTCCAAAAGAATATTTCAGTTCCACCGGGCCATCGATCTCCTAATTGTTTAGAGCAGGGGTCAGCAACCTGTTCCTGCATTAGGCCACATAGTAAGCATTTTAGGCTTTGAAGGCCATAGAGTTTCTGTTTTACTCAGTTCTGCCATTTTAGTGTTAAAGCAGCCATATACAGTGTATAAACAAGTGTTTTATTGTGTTCCAATAAAACTTTACTTACATAAATAGATGATAGGCTGAATTTAGCTCATGTTGTATAATTTACAGCCCCCTGGCCTTAAGTGCAAGAAAATGTGGCCGGCTGTGGGCCTGGGTTGAATGCTGTGCTTCTTGCAGACTCCTGGGCCCCAGGTTTTGTGGGAAAAGAAAAAAAAAGAAAAAGAAAAGCTCTCTGTCCCTCAGTGTGTTTTTATTCATTAAAACCTCATCCAGATTTTTTTTTTTTATATTTTATTTATTTATTTTTGGCTGCGTTGGGTCTTCGTTGCTGCATGCGGATTTTGTCTAGTTGCGGCGAGCGGGGGCCACTCTTTGTTGTGGTGCGCAGGCCTCTCATCACGGAGGCCTCTCTTGTTGCAGAGCAACAAGGTACTGGGTCTTCAGTAGCTGTGGCACACGGGCTCAGTTGCTCCGCGGCACGTGGGATCCTCCCAGGCCAGGGCTCGAACCCATGTCCCCTGCATCGGCAGGCGGATTCTTAACCACTGCGCCACCAGGGAAGCCCCCTCATCCAGATTTGACCCAGTGTTTTGTGTTGTGCTGGTTGCTGTGGTGGGATATAAGGAAGCAGTGAAATTGTTTCTGTAACAAGGAATTTTTGCTGGTTTCAATGTGGAAATTATTATTTCATTTCTAGAGCATTTCATTTCTGCTAGATCCTCTGGATGTTCTGGATTATTGTGAGACTGGAATTGGTCACCATCAAACTGTGGAAAGATAAATTTATTGTTTCAAAAGTGTTGTTAAATCTGTGAGAAAATTTGATCAGTCAGTATGCTTATGTAGAACAAAGAAGATCTGATGACTGAATCCTAGGGTAGATGTTGGGAGAATAGAATCTTCTGAACTTCCTATGAATTGATTCTCAGTTCCTCAGTGTTTCCAGCCTCATTCATCCTCCTGCACACATTGGGGGAGTTGGCACTTTTCTGAACAAAATATGTGGAATGTTTTAGGAACCAGTGGTCTTTGAGGATGTGGCTGTGGCCTTTACCCAGGAGGAGTGGGCTTTGCTAGATCTCGCTCAGAGAAACCTCTACAGAGATGTGATGCTGGAAAACTTCCAGAACCTGGCCTCATTAGGTAAGGGTGGCAACTTTCCTTCATTTAGTCGTTTAGAAAACAGTTTTATCTTACTAATTGACTTTGCTCTAGGATTTGGGTTGAGGAATTGGAATAAATTGGTAAATAAGACAGACATGGTCACTGACCCCAAGGAACTTATAGTCTAGTGGCTTCACCATGAAAATAAACAATAACAATGCATATTGTTAAAATATTCTACCAGTATAAAACAGCAACAAAAAAAGAATCAGTGGAAATCTCCTGATCCATTCTGACACTGGCACTGAATGCAGACTTTTCATTTCTTCCAGTGTTTTAAAGATGCTGTTGGTCTTATTTTTCTTCATTCAATCATTCTTTCATTCATTAAGCATTTTTTTGAGAGTGAACTCTATATCAAACCCTTTTGAATGTATACTATAAAAAAGATGTCACTGTATTCAAAATGCTTAGGTGTAATGGGCAAGAAGATAAATATGAAATTAACATAAAAAAAGAAAAAATAAACGTGTATTGAACTGACTTTCTCTTTTTCTTGTGGCTGGAAGCCTCAAGGCTTATTAAGTGTAGAAATTGTGGGCACAGACTTCGGGGGTCACTTTGGGGCACAGGGAGAAAATTGGTGGTTTGGGACCTTTTGAGAATTTTACAGCTGTTAGTGCCCTGTACCCAGAGACCACCAGTTAAGCAAGTTGGGTTTATTACTTTGAGCAGTGAGGGAGAACACATGCCATGGGGAGCCATGGCATGTCTCAGAAAGAAGGTGTTAGAAAGTAAATATTATAGGATTTGTGTACTTAGGTTGAATGACTTGGGGGTAGGTCTGTGGAAGCAGGCTGTATTGGTTTCCTAGGCCTTCCATAACAAAGCACCACAAACTGGATGGCTAAGAAAAACAGAACCTTATTCTTTTAAATTTCTGGAGGTTGGAAGTCTGAAATCAGGGTGTCATGACCCTTCCGAAGGCTCAGGAAAAATCTCTCCTTGTCCCCTTCCTAGCTGTTGATGGTTGCCAGCAATCCTTGGCTTGTAGCTGCATTACTCTGATCTCTGCCTCCATCTTCACACAGCCTTCGTCCTCTGTCTCTAAGTCTTTCTGTCCTTGTAAGGACGCCAGTCATTGCATTTAGGGCCTACCCTAATCCAGTACAACTTACCTTAACTTGATTATATCTGCAAAGACCCTATTTCCAAATAAAGTAACATTCTGAAATTCTAGGAGGACAGGGATTTTTTTCTCAGTACACTTTATTTTTCTTAGAGCAGTTTATAGGTTCACAGCAAAATTGAGTAACAGGTACAGATAGATATTTCCCATATACCCCCTGTCCCCATACACTCACAGCCTTCCTACCAGAGTGGTATATTTGCTACAGTTGATGAACCTACACTGACACATCATTATCACATTAAGTCCAGAGTTTATATTAGTGTTCACTTTTGGTGTTGTACATTTTAAGGTTTGGACAAATATATAATGACATATCCATCATTATAGTATCATAAAATAGCTTCATTACCCTTAAAAATTCTATATTCCCTCCACCCCAATTTATTTCTCCTTCCCCACAACTCCTGGCAACAACTGATCTTTTTACTGTCTCCATAGTTTTGCCTTTTCCAGAATGTCATGTAGTTGGAATCGCACGGTATATATATAGCCTTTTCAGACTGGCTTCTTTCACTTAGTAATATGCATTTAAGGTTTTTCCACCTCTTTTCATGGCTGGATAGCTCATTTCTTTTTAGTGCTGATTAATATTTTATTGTTTGGATGTACCACAGCCTGTTTATCCATTCACCCACTGAAGAACATTCTGATTGCTTCCAAGTTTTGGCAATTATGAATAAAGCTGCTGTAAACATCCACATGCAGATTTTTGTGTAGACACGTTGTTAACTCCTTTGGGTAAATTCCAGGGAGTGCAATTGCCTGTCTGTATGGTTAAGAGTATACAGGTTTTGTAAGAAACTGCCAAACTGTATTCCAAAGTGACTGTACCATTTTGCATTCCCACCAGCCCCACATTCTCAAAATTCTTCATTGTCAGTGTTCCAGATTTTGGCTATTCTTATAGGTGTATAGTGGTATCTCATTGTTTTGATTTGCATTTTCCTGATGACATATGATGTGGAACATCTTTTCATATGCTTATTTGCCATCTGTGTGTCTTCCTTGATGAGGTATCTGTTAAGGTTTTTGGCCCATTTTTTAAATCGGGTTGTTTGTTTTCTTTATGTTTGAGTTTTAAGAATTCTGTGTATATTTTGGATAACACTTCTTTATCAGATATGTCTTTTGCAGATAATTTCTTCCAGTCTGTGGCTTTTTATTCTCTTGGCAGTTTTTTCTCAGAGCAAGAGTTTTTAATTTTAATGAACTCCAACTTGTCAATTCTTTCTTTCATGAGTTGTGTCTTTCAGGTCATTATCTGTTGACCTTAAAAATAAGATAGTTATTTTACCAACAAAAATGGTTTATTTGGACATAGCAGAGGAATTGCAGTTTAGCACAAGAAAGCTATAACAAAAGCCATAGGCAAGTCCAAAAATCAAGGGAGAAGAACTAATTTTATAGAGAAAAAGGAGGAAATTGGGAGAGGTTGTTTTGGATGAAAGTCTATTGGAGAAAAATGAGAGTTCAGGGTGATGATGGTTTCATATTGGCTTAGTTGCTGCGGTAGTTGATTTCTTATAGGGGATGCAATGAACATCTTTTCCTGTAAGGATTATAACTGGTGATTCTTGATGATTCTTTTTTTGCGGTACGCAGGCCTCTCACTGTTGTGGCCTCTCCCGTTGCGGAGCACAGGTTCCAGACGTACAGGCTCAGCGGCCATGGCTCACGGGCCTAGCCGCTCCGCGGCATGTGGGATATTCCCAGACTGGGGCACGAACCCATGTACCCTGCATTGGCAGGTGGACTCTCAACCACTGCGCCACCAGGGAAGCCCTGATGATTCTTTTGTTGGAGTCTGTAATTAACAATTCTTCCTCTAATTTGTTTTTTTATAAATTTATTTATTTTTGGCTGCATTGTCTTTGTTGCTGCGCGCGGGCTTTCTCTAGTTGCAGTGAGCAGGGGCTACTCTTCGTTGCGGTGCACGGGCTTCTCATTTTGGTGGCTTCTTGTTGTGGAGCATGGGCTCTAGGCACATGGACTTCAGTAGTTGTGGCACGTGGACTTCAGTAGTGGTGGCACGTGGGCCCAGTAGTTGTGGTTCGTGGGCTCTAGAGCACAGGCTCAGTAGTTGTGGCACACGGGCTTAGTTGCTCCGCGGCAAGTGGGATCTTCCCAGACCAGGGCTCGAACTGGTGACCCCTGCATTGGCAGGTGGATTCTTAACCACTGCGCTACCAGGGAAGCCCTCTTCCTATAATTGATGTCCTGTGGAACTGCATGAAAGCTTCCCCTTCCAGCTTCTCAACTCCATTTTAGTGAAGTTTCCCCTGATCAATTTTCACCTATCAATTCATCTCCAAATCTTAGGTCACTTACATTTTTTCCTATGTTATCTTCTAGGAGTTCTATAGTTTTACGTTTTACATTTAGATCTGTGATCTATTTTGAGCTAATTTTTTACTCCCTATTGATGGGGCCCCAAGTTGTCCTGAAGCTTTGGATGCCTCCTCCTGTATTTTGAGTTAATTTTTGCAAGATTATAAGGTCTGTGTCAAGATTCTTCTTTTTTTTTAAATGTATATTGATGTCTAGTAGTTGTTTTAGCGCTGTTTATTGGAAAGACTATATTTTTCTCTATTATATTGCCTTTGCACCTTTGTCAAAGATAAGTTGATTATATTTATGACTATATTTATATTGACTTATTTATGGACTCTATTCTGTTCCATTGATCTGTTTGGACATGATTTTTTTTTAATGTTATGCTGTCATTTATTTATTTAGTTAGTTATTTTTATTGGAGTAGAGTTGCTTTACAATGTTGTGTTAGTTTCTGCTGTACAGCAAAGTGAGTCAGTTTTATGTATACATATTTCCACTCTTTTTTAGATTTCCTTCCCATTTAGGTCACCACAGATCATTGAGTAGAGTTCCCTGTGCTGTACAGTAGGTTCTCATTAGTTGTCTATTTTATACATAGTAGTGTATATATGGACATGAATTTTTGAGGGGCACCGTTCAACCCAGTCCATAGGTGTTCACTTTAGATTGGATGCTGACAGAAATCTGGATGCAGGGGAAATTCTATTAGTATTTTGTGGATGGCACAGTGACTTTTTTTGTCTGTCCCTAGGCTAAATTATGAAGTAGCCTTATTTTGTTTCATCTTATCATGGTCTCAGAGTAACCTTGTCTGAGATTGGTATTCTGAGATTATTTATCTTCAACAGGAGAACAGTATGTCCTGCCTGTGAATATTGGACCAGTTTCTAATAATACTGAGGTTTAGGCGTGAATGTCAGATCAGTTCTAGACATCACACCACCCCCTCCCACCTTAAAAAAATACATTCAACATTTTGTTGCAATTAAGCTCCTACTTGCTTTAGAGTAACAGAAGAGCAAAGTTTTTGCCCTGTCTCATGGAAATGTTTATGGTTCCTCATTGTTTTCTCTCATGATATACCTTTCCGCATGAACAGGGTATCCACTACACACACCCTATCTGATCTCCCAGTGGAAACAAGAGGAGGACCTGGAGATAGCAGAGAGAGGACCCACCCAGGGGGAGCATCAGGAAGGCAAGAATTCTTGGGAGAAACTGACTTGGTTGGGGGATATTACATTTGGAAAAATCAAATAAAAGCAAAGTGAAACTTTGCCATGTCTGAGGAAGCTGATCTTCCACAGATACCTTCGATTACTCTTTTGACTTTTCATCAGTCCTTGTTCTTGGGAAAGCCCATATTTCCTCTTAGTAATGTAGTATTTGGTCATGTGCGTTTTACCCAGTTCCTTTTTGTTTTGCTCCCCTAGGAATACCCTATTTATGTTACCATCAGTCTCAATCTTCGTAGGATTATTTCTTAATTGCTTTGCCATTTTGACCCTGTGCTTATTGGGAAAGTCCTGAACCAGCCACACTGCCAAAAGTCCTTCTTTCATGATGCCTTTATTTTTTGTTTCAGGTTTTGAGGCTCAACTTAAAACTAATGAATTAGTCGCTTCACAAGATATTTATGGAGAAAAAATATCCAGTGAACAGAATGTAGTAAGATTCAAAAGGAGTGCTTCCTCGTTGTCCATTTTACACAAAAGCTGGGAATACCATGGTTTTGATTATCAGAACAAAAACCATGAGAGACATTTGAGGTGAGTGTCATTCATATAAGAGAGGGTAGTGTCTCAGGAGAGAATCTTAAAATGTCACAAAATTTAAAAAACATGTATATAAAACTTGGTCAAAAATTGTGATTTCATATGGAATTTTCATAAGATATTTTTTCCATAAATGAGACTGAGCTCTTCCATGTTTGATACATAATTCATTTGTAAGCAACCATCAGAGAAACCCCATAAGCCAAAAACTCAGTGATAATATTGGCTATTGTAGAGCCCTCTGTGAGAACTTTCAGCTTATCATTGGACAGGGAAGAAAACAGATGTAGTCACTGAAAATGGTACAAATTTACTTGCTGCTAATAATGTGCTTTTTATTTTTTAAAAGAAGTCACATGGTGGAGAACATCTATGAACATAACGAAGAAAATCAGTGTAGACAAACCTTCAGCCATATCTCAAATCTTAATATACTCAAGAGAACTACTGAAGTAAAAGCCTATGAATGCCAAGAGTGTAAAAAGGCCTTCACAGATCATTTATCCCTTAAGAATCACATAAGGTCTCACACTGGAAGCAAACCCTATCAGTGTAAGGAATGTGGGAAAGCTTTCCATTTTTTTGCTTGTTTTAAGAAGCATATGAAAACTCCCACTGAAGAGAAACCCTATGAATGTAAGGAATGTACCAAAGCCTTCAGTTGTTCTTCATTCTTTAGGGCACATATGAAGATTCACACAGGAAAGACAAACTACGAATGCAAGGAATGTGGGAAAACCTTTAGCTGTTCTTCATCCCTTACAGAGCACAAAAGAATTCACAGTGGAGATAAGCCTTATGAATGTAAGGAGTGTGGGAAAGCCTTTAGTTGTTCCTCCTCACTCTCCAAACACAAAAGAATTCACAGTGGAGATAAGCCATATGAGTGTAAGGAGTGTGGGAAGGCCTTCAGTTCCTCTTCTCACCTTATAATACATATAAGAATCCATACTGGAGAGAAGCCTTATGAATGTAAAGAGTGTGGGAAAGCCTTCAGTGAGTCCTCAAAGCTCACCGTACATGTCAGAACACATACAGGAGAGAAACCCTATAAATGTAAGGAATGCGGGAAAGCCTACAATTGTCCATCCTCCTTAAGTATCCATATGAGAAAACACACTGGGGAGAAACCCTATGAATGTCTGGAATGTGGAAAAGCCTTCTATCTTCCCACTTCCCTGAATACACATGTGAAAAATCAAAGTAGAGAGAAACCCTACGAATGTAAGGAATGTGGAAAAGCCTTCAGTTGTCCCTCGTCCTTTAGAGCACATGTGAGAGATCACACTGGAAAGGTGCATTACGAATGTAAGGAATGTGGGAAGGCCTTTAGTCGTTCCTCATCCCTCACAGAACACTTAAGAACTCACAGTGGAGAGAAGCCTTATGAATGTAAGGAATGTGGGAAAGCCTTTATTAGTTCCTCCCACCTTACGGTACACATAAGAACTCACACTGGAGAGAAACCTTATGAATGTAAGAAATGTGGAAAAGCCTTCATTTACCCCTCAGCCCTTAGGATCCACATGAGAACGCACACTGGGGAGAAACCCTATGAATGTAAGGAATGTGGGAAAGCCTTTCGCCATTCTTCATACCTTACTGTCCACACAAGGATGCACACTGGAGAGAAACCCTTTGAATGTCTGGAATGTGGGAAAGCATTCAGTTGTCCTTCATCCTTTCGAAGACACGTAAGAAGCCACACTGGTGAGAAGCCCTATGAATGTAAGGAATGTGGGAAAGCCTTTGTTTGTCCTGCTTACTTTCGAAGACATTTGAAAACTCACACTAGAGGAAACATATAAAGTAAGGAATAAGGAAATGTCTGCAAGGCTTTTTCAGATCTTAGCACGCAAGATCTCACACTGTGGAGACACCCTGTGAATGTAAGAAATTGTTGCTCATCGTTTTGAAGACTTGAGAACTCACAACTAAGAGAAACCCTATGTATTTAAATCATATGGTAACACCTTCATGGACGTCACTTACTGTGTTCTAAGAAAATTCATACTAGAAGCAAAGGTCGGTGCCTCATCCTTAAAGTGGACTACTGCTGGCTCATTGATTTCCAGTTTTAATTTTCTGATGAATGTTTAAGGTGATAAATTTCCCCTAATACCTTTCAGCTGTAGCTGTGTATGTTTTATGAGGTGCTTTTGTTTTGGTTTGGATGTAAATGTTACTTCCGTTAAGAGTTTTTTGGACTCATCGGGGAGTTGAAGTGTATTTCTTCGTGTGCAGGCATGAGTGGTTTTTTTTTTAATTATTATTATTAGTTTCTAATTTACTCTCATTGTTCTCTAAGTATGCAATCATTGTGGTATCAACACTACGGTATTTGTAATTTCTTTTGCAAATGGTAATTTCATTTTGATCTAGTATGGCAGAAACTGGAAATTGCCTACCCAATATTCCCCCCCCCCCTTTTTTAAGCGGTACGTGGGCCTCTCACTGTTGTGGCCTCTCCCATTGCGGAGCACAGGCTCTGGACGCATACTTCAATTATACCTGGTCTTTCCTCCCATTTTAGTGGAGGAAAGTTTATATTTAACACCTTCAAACATGGAAGACTGTACTCCTTTTTTATTTGAGAAGATGAAAGCTATTTGGTTTATGCTTCTTCAGGTACATTAGGCTACACTTTTTCCTTCCATCTTATTTCCCATTTACCTCAAAAAGTATAGCTGTACCACTTCCCCTTTATCATCTTTTACTGCTTTGTTAAGGCATACATACCCTAATATGTATGAAGTGTGCTAATCTTAAGTGTACAGCTTGATGAAATTTCACATTGTATATACCCTGATAAACATAGAACATTTCCAGGATCCCAGAAAGGTCATTCATCTGCCTTCTCAATAATTGCTCCATAGAGGTAACTGCAATTTTGGCTTTTATTATAATTTATTAGGTTGGTTTGTTCTTGATCTTCATGTAAATGTTAAAATACAGTATGCACAGGTACGCAGTTGGCTTCTTTTCTCAACATAACGTCTAATTTGCCTTTTAATTGCTCCTTTGCCAGACTTATGAACTTATTTCTCTTGGTATATGCTATGTATATAAGAATGAAATTACTGAATCATAGGATAGACTTTATGTTTAGTTTTGGTAGGTATTCCAGTTTTCCAGAAAGTTTGATTCCACCTGTACTCCTAATCATGAAAGTCCCAATTGTTCCACATACCTGGTTAGCACTTTCTAATTTAGCCATTCAACACAGTATATGCTAATATCTTGCTTTTTGTTTTAGTTTGCATTTACCTGATATGTTAATAATGGTGAATACTTTTTTATGTGCTTGTTGGCTATTTGGATACCTTTTTTTTTTGGCTGTGCCAAACAGCTTGCAGGATCTCAGTTCCCTGACCAGGGGTTGAACCCAGGCCACGGCAGTGAAAGCTCAGAATCCTAACCACTAGGCCACCAGAGAACCTCCTGGATATCTTCTTTTATGAGGGTACCTGTTGAAGCATTTCACTCATTTTTGGTTCCTTTTTTATTTGAAGGGTTTCCTGTGGTTACTTGTCCTTTTTTTTTTTTTTTTTTTTTTTTGCGGTACACGGGCCTTTCACTGTTGTGGCCTCTCCCGTTGCAGAGCACAGGCTCTGGACGCACAGGCCCAGCGGCCGTGGCTCACGGGCCCAGCCGCTGCGCGACATGTGGGATATTCCCAGACTTGGGCACGGACCCATGTCCCCTGCGTCGGCAGGCGGACTCTCAACCACTGCACCACCAGGGAAGCCCTACTTGTCCTTTTTTAATGTATGTGTATCTTTGTCTATATCTAGTTACATACATATACATAAAACATGTTATAATACAGATAAGTTATGTGTATTTTATATATATATATGTGTGTGTGGGCGTGTGTGTGTGTATTGCAGATAACTTTTCCCAGTCTCTGACATGTCTTCATGCTTTTTATTTTTGTAAACTATAAAGGGAATTTATTGGTTTGATTACTGAAAAATCCTTGGGTATAAGTAACTTCAGAGGTGGCTGGGTCCTGGAGCTAAAAAGATGTTATCTGGATGAGTTCTGTTTCCATGTCTTGTCTATGCATCTTTCTGCATTAGCTATTCTTCCTTGTGGGCTTTTTTTCTTCACAGTGGCCCTCAGAAGAACCAGGCTGCTTTCTTTCTGGGTTGAAGTCTCAGGGAGAAGAGAGTGATTGTCTTTCTGAACAATTCCAATATGATTATTACAGTTAAATCTGATTGGCTCACTTGCCAACTGTTATTGAATCACTGTGGCCAGAGGAATGTAATTCTCTGGTTTGTCTAGGACTGGTTCCCAATACTCATCCAGAAAAAGAGAGTGGAGTCAGTCCTAACTGAACCATAGGGTCCTGGCAATTGTGATGTATATGGTGAAGGGAAGGAGGCAGGAGTGGGCAGGTAGGGGGTAGAAATAGAGGCAATAATAACATCAGCTAGCACAATATGCTCATTCTGGTCTTAGCAATGGGAGGGAACTATGAAGTCTGGGAACTCTCAGCCAAGGCTAAGTAGTTCTAGAAATCCTTTCAGAAAGGTTTGATTCCGTCTGTTACCATCTCTTTAGATTGCTAAGATGGTTTCTCAATCTTTATTTGGCTTTTGCAGTATTTTTGGATATCCGGTAGCAAGAGCCTTCCAACTTTTTTATTCATCAGGATTGTCTTCCTTCTCTATTCCTGATTTGATTCTATATTAATTTTAGATCTTACCAATTTTCACAAATCTTCTGGGACTTTGCTTGGGATTGCATTGACTTTAGAGAATAACCTGAATAAAATTGACATCTTTACAATACTGAGTCTTCTAATTGATGAACATAGTATAATTATCCATTTATCTAGGTCGTCTTTAATTCCTCTTAACAGTGTTTTGTAGTTTTAATTGTAGAGGTCTTGAAGTAACTTTGTTTAATTTATTTCTAGGTATGTGGTATGTTTTCCTTTGTAAATATTTTAATTTATTTTTTGATTTTGGGGGCTAGCACATAGGATTGCAATTTCTTTTTGTACATTGATCTTTTATCCATGACATTTATAAATTCAATTATTTATTCAAATAGTTTATGAATTATTTTGGATTTTCTGTGTATACAATCCTGTCAGTGCCAATAAAAGAAAGTCTTACTTGATTTCTAAACTTTACCTTTTATTTTTCTTGCCTCATTGCTTTATAGTGATAAATAGAAATGGTAAAAATGAACATCTTTGTCCTGTTCCTGATGTTAGGGGAAAGTATTCCATATTTTACCATTAAGTATAATAATAGCTGTAAGTTTTTCATAGATAACTTTTTTAAATGAAAGGAATTCTATTCCTCGATTGTCAAAAGAGTTTTTTTAAAATCATCAATGATATTGAATTTTATCTAGTGCCTTTTCTGTCTATGTCAGAGTCTTTAAAAACTCCTTTGGTCTCTTAATGTGGTGAATTACTACATTCCTTGATTTTCAAATGGTAAAACAAGATGTATTCCTGGAATAAACTCTACTTGGAAATGGTATGTTTTAGCTTATTAGCCTTTTCATTTTGCTAGATTCAAAATGCTATTTAAAAAAAAACTTATTTCTGTGTTAATGAGGCTTGTCTTGTAATTTATGTTAATATACTTGTATGCTTTGTATCAGGTTTACGCTGCTTCATAAAAGAAGTTGGAAATTGTTTTGAAACACTTTATATGAAATTTAAACTATCTACTATCTATTTTTTATGTGTTTGGAAAAATTCACCTGGGAATCTAGTTTTGGGTTTTCTTCATAGGAAGCTTTTGTAAGATAGTTTCACTCGTGGGCTTCCCTGGTGGCGCAGTGGTTGAGAGTCCGCCTGCTGATGCAGGGGACACGGGTTCGTGCCCTGGTCCGGGAAGATCCCACATGCCATGGAGTGGCTGGGCCCATGAGCCACGGCCACTGAGCCTGTGTGTCCGGAGCCTGTGCTCTGCAATGGGAGAGGCCACAACAGTGGGAGGCTCACGTACTGCAAAAAAAAAAAAACAAACAAACCACCACCTTACTCAAGATAATAAACGTATTCATCAGCCCCAGAAGTTTCCTCTTTGTCCAACGCAATTCCTCCTTGCCATCCCTCTGCCTTTCCCGCCAGGCAACCACTGATTGGATTTCTGTCACTATAGATTTTTTTTACATTTTCTAGAATTTTAAATGAATGGAATCAGGAGGAGCTTCAAGATGGCGGAAGAGTAAGACATGGAGATCACCTTACTCCCCACAAATACATCAGAAATAACATCTACATGTGGAACAACTCCTACAGAACACCTACTGAATGCTGGCAGAAGACCTCAGAACTTCCAAAAGGCAAGAAACACCCCACGTATCTGGGTAGGGCAAAAGAAAAAAGAAAAAACAGAGACAATAGAATAGGGATGGGACCTGCACCAGTGGGAGGGAGCTGTGAAGGAGGAAAGGTTTCCACACACTAGGAAGCCCCTTTGCGGGTGGACACTGTGGGTGATGGAGAGGGGAAGCTTCGGAGCCGTGGAGGAGAGCACAGCAACAGGGGTGCGGAGGGCAAAGCGGAGAGATTCCCGCACAGAGGATCCGTGCCGACCGGCACTCACCAGCCCGAGAGGCTTGTCTGCTCACCCGCTGGGGTGGGCGGGGCTGGGAGCTGAGGCTCGGGCTTCGGTCGGATCACAGGGAGAGGACTGGGGTTGGCAGCATGAACACAGCCTGCAGGGGGTTAGTGAACCACGGCTAGCCAGGAGGGAGTCCAGGGAAAAGTCTGGACCTGCTGAAGAAGCAAGAGACTTTTTCTTGCCTCTTTGTTTCCTTGTGCGGGGGGGAGAGGGCATTCAGAGCAACTCTTAAAGGAGCTCCAGAGGTGGCCGTGAGCCACGGCTAAAAGCACAGACCCCAGAGACAGGCATGAGACGCTAAGGCTGCTGCTGCAGCCACCAAGAAGCCTGTGTGCGAGCACAGGTCACTATCCACACCTCCCCTCCCGGGAACCTGTGCAGCCCTCTACTGCCAGAGTCCTGTGATCCAGGGACAACTTCCCCGGGAGAACACACGGCGCCTCAGGCTGGTGCAATGTCACTCTGGCCTCTGCCGCCGCAGGCTCACCCCGCATCCATGCCCCTCCCGCCCCCTGGCCTGAGTGAGCCACAGCCCCCGAATCAGCTGCTACTTTAACCGCGTCCTGTCTGAGTGAAGAACAGATTCCCTCAGGTGACCTACACGCAGAGGTGGGTCCAAATCCAAAGCTGAACCCCAGGAGCTGTGTGAACAAAGAAGAGAAAGGGAAATTTCTCCCAGCAGCCTCAGGAGCAGCGGATTACATCTCTACAATCAACTTGCTGTACCCTGCATCTGTGGAATACCTGAATAGACAATCGTTCCAAACTGAGGAGGTGGACTTTGGGAGCAAGGATATATATATATTTTTTCCCTTTTTCTCTTTTTGGGGGTATGTATGTGTATGCTTGCAGTCTGTATAGCTTTGCTTTTACCGTTTGTCCTAGGGTTCTGTCTGTCCGGTTTTTTTTTGTTTTTTTTTTAGTATAGTTTTTAGTACTTGTTATCATTGGTGGATTTGTTTTTTGGCTTGGTTGCTCTCTTTTTTCTTTTTTAAAATGTTTTTTTTTTAATTTTCTTATTTAACAAAATTTTTAATAATTATTTTTAATTTTATTTTATTTTATCTTCCCCTTTCTTTCTTTCTTTCTTTCTTTCTTTCTTTCTTTCTTTCTTTCTTTCTTTCTTTCTTTTCTTTTCTTTTCTTTCCTTCCTTTCTTTCTTCTTTCTTTTTTCTCTCCCTTTTATTCTAAGCCATGTGGATGACAGGCTCTAGGTGCTCCAGCCAGGTGTCAGGGCTGTGCCTCTGAAGTGGGAGAGCCAGGTTCAGGACACTGGTCCACAAGAGACCTCCCAGTTCCATGTAATATCAAACAGCGAAAATCTCCCACAGATCTCCATCTCTACACCAAGACCCAGCTCCACTCAATGACCAGCAAGCTACAGTGCTGGACACCCTATGCCAAACAACTAGTAAGACAGGAACACAGCACCTTCCATTAGCAGAGAGGCTGCCTAAAATCATAATAAGGCCACAGACACCCCGAAACACACCACCATATGTGGACCTGACCACCAGAAAGACAAGATCCAGCCTCATCCACCAGAAGACAGGCAGGAAGCCTACACAACCCACTGAACCAACCTTAGCCACTGGGAACAGACACCAAAAACAACAGGAACTACAAAACTGCAGCCTGCAAAAAGGAGACCCCAAACACAGTAAGTTAAGCAAAATGAGAAGACAGAGAAACACACAGCAGATGAAGGAGCAAGGCAAAAACCCACCAGACCTAACAAAGGAAGAGGAAATACGCAGTCTACCTGAAAAAGAATTCAGAATAATGTTAGTAAAGATGATCCAAAATCTTGGAAATAGAATGGAGAAAATACAAGAAACATTTAACAAAGAACTAGAAGAATGAAAGAGCAAACAAACAGTGATGAACAACAAAATAAATGAAATTTTAAATTCTCTAGAAGGGGTCAATAGCAGAATAACTGAGGCAGAAGAACACATAAGTGACCTGGAAGATAAACTAGTGGAAATAACTACTGCAGAGCAGAATAAGGAAAAAAGAATGAAAAGAATTGAGGACAGTCTCAGAGACCACTGGGACAACATTAAATGCACCAACATTCGAATTATAGGGGTCCCAGAAGAAGAAGAGAGAAAGGGACTGAAAAAATATTTGAAGAGATTATAGTTAAAAACTTCCCTAATATGGAAAAAGAAATAGTTAATCAAGTCCAGGAAGCACAGAGAGTCCCATACAGGATAAATCCAAGGAGAAACACGCTGAGACACATATTAATAAAACTATCAAAAATAAAATACAAAGAAAAAATATTAAAAGCAGCAAGGGAAAAACAACAAATAACACAAAAGGGAATCCCCATAAGGTTAACAGCTGATCTTTCAGCAGAAACTCTGCAAGCCAGAAGGGAGTGGCAGGACATATTTAAAGTGATGAAGGAGAAAATCCTACAACCAAGATTACTCTACCCAGCAAGGATCTCATTCAGATTTGATGGAGAAATTACAACCTTTACAGACAAGCAAAAATTAAGGGAATTCAGCACCACCAAACCAGCTTTCCAACAAATGCTAAAGGAACTTCTTTAGGCAGGAAACACAAGAGAGGGAAAAGACCTACAATAACAAACCCAAAACAATTAAGAAACTGGTAATAGGAATATACATATTGATAATTACCTTAAATATAGATGGACAAAATTTTCCAACCAAAAGACATAGACTGGCTGAATGGATACAAAAACAACACCTGGATACATGCTGTCTACAAGAAACCCACCTCAGACCTAGGGACACATACAGAGTGAAAGTGAGGGGATGGAAAGATATTCCATCCAAATGGAAATCGAAAGAAAGGTGGAGTAGCAATTCTCATATCAGAAAAAATAGACTTTAAAACAAAGACTATTACAAGTGACAAAGAAGGACACTACATAATGATCAAGGGATCAATCCAAGAAGAAGATATAACAATGATAAATATTTATGCACCCAACATAGGAGCAACTCAATACATAAGGCAAATACTAACAGCCATAAAAGGGGAAATCGACAACAATAAAATCATAGTAGGGGACTTTAACACCCCACTTTCACCAATGGACAGATCATCCAAAATGAAAATAAATAAGGAAACAAGCTTTAAATGATACATTAAACAAGGTGGACTTAATTGATATTTATAGGACATTCCATCCAAAAACAATAGAATACACATTCTTCTCATGTGCTCATGGAACATTCTCCAGGATAGATCATATCTTGGGTCACAAATCAAGCCTTGGTAAATTTAAGAAAATTGAAATCGTATCAAGTATCTTTTCCGACCAAAACGCTATAAGACTAGATATCAATTACAGAAAAAAATCGGTAAAAAATACAAACACATGGAGGCTAAACAATACACTACTTAATAACGAAAAGATCACTGAAGAACTCAAAGAGGAAACCAAAAAATACCTAGAAACAAATGACAATGAAAACACGATGACACAAAACCTATGGAATGCAGCAAAAGCAGTTCTAAGAGGGAAGTTTATACCAATACAATACTACCTTAAGAAACAAGAAACATCTCAAATAAACAACCTAACCTAACACCTAAAGCAATTAGAGAAAGAAGAACAAAAAAACCCCAAAGTTAGCAGAAGGAAATAAATCATAAAGATCAGATCAGAAATAAGTGAAAAAGAAATGAAGGAAACGATAGCAAACATCAATAAAATTAAAGCTGGTTCTTTGAGAAGATAAACAAAATTGATAAACCATTAGCCAGACTCATCCAGAAAAAAAGGGAGAAGACTCAAATCAATAGTTAGGAATGAAAAAGGAGAAGGAACAACTGACACTGCAGAAATACAAAGGATCATGAGAGATTACTACAAGCAATTATATGCCAATAAAATGGACAGCCTGGAAGAAATGGACAAATTCTTAGAAAAGCACAACCTTCTGAGACTGAGCCCAGAAGAAGTAGAAAATATAAACAGACAAATCACCAGCACTGAAATTGAGACCGTGATTAAAAATCTTCCAACAAACAAAAGCCCAGGACTAGATGGCTTCACACGCAAATTCTATGAAACATTTAGAGAAGAGCTAATACCTATCCTTCTCAAACTCTTCCAAAATATAGCAGAGGGAGGAACATTCCTAAACTCATTCTATGAGGCCACCATCAATCACCCTGTTACGAAAGCCAGACAAAGATGTCACAAAGAAAGAAAACTACAGGCCAGTATCATTGATGAACCTAGATGCAAAAATCCTCAACAAAGTGCTAGCAAACAGAATCCAACAGAACATTAAAAGGATCATACACCATGATCTAGTGGGGTTTATCCCAGAAATGCAAGGATTCTTCAGTATATGCAAATCAATCAATGTGACACACCATATTAACAAATTGAAGGAGAAAAATCATGTGATCATCTCAACAGATGCAGAAAAAACTTTTGACAAATTCAACACCCAATTATGATAAAAACCTTCCAGAAAGTAGGCACAGAGGGAATTTACCTCAACATAATAAAGGCCATATATGACAAACCCACAACCAACATCGTTCTCAATGGTGAAAAACTAAAATCATTTCCTCTACATCAGGAACAATACAACTGTTATTCAACATAGTTTTGGCAGACTAGAAAAAGAAATAAAAGGAAACCAAATCCAAAATGAAGAAGTAAAGCTGTCACTGTTTGCAGGTGACATGATACTATACATAGAGAATCCTAAAGATGCTACCAGAACACGACTACAGCTAATCAATGAATTTTGTAAGGTAGCAGGATATAAAATTAATGCACAGAAATCTCTTACATTCCTATACACTAATGATGAAAAATCTGAAAGAGAAATTAAGGAAACACTCCCATTTACCACTGCAACAAAAAGAATGAAATACCTAGGAATAAACCTACCTAAGGAGACAAAAGACCTGTATGCAGAAAACTACAAGACACTGATGAAAGAAATTGAAGATGACACAAATAGTTGTTCTTGGATTGGAAGAATCAACATTGTGAAAATGACTCTACTACCCAAAGCAATCTACAGATTCAATGCAATCCGTATCAAACTACCACTGGCATTTTTCACAGAACTAGAACAAAAAATTTCACAATTTGTATGGAAACACAAAAGACCCCGAATAGCCAAAGCAATCTTGAGAACGAAAAACGGAGCTGGAGGAATCAGCCTCCCTAACTTAAGACTATACTACAAATCTACAGTCATCAAGACAGTATGGTACTGGCACAAAACCAGAAATATAGATCAATGGAACAGGATAGAGAGCCCAGAGATAAACCCATGCACATATGGTCACCTTACCTTTGATAAAGGAGTCGAGGATATACAGTGGAGAAAAGACAGCCTCTTCAATAAGTGGTGCTGGGAAAACTGGACAGGTACATGTGAAAGTATGAAATTAAAACACTCCCTTACACCATACACAAAAATAAACTCAAAATGGATTAGAGACCAAAATATAAAGCCAGACACTATCAAACTCTTAGAGGAAAACATAGGCAGAACACTCGATGACATAAATCACAGCAAGATCCTTTTTGACCCACCTCCTAGAGTAATGGAAATAAAAACAAAAATAAACAAATGGGACCTAATGAAACTTCAAAGCTTTTGCACAGCAAAGGAAACCATAAACAAGACCAAAAGACAACCCTCAGAATGGGAGAAAATATTTGCAAATGAAGCAACTGACAAAGGATTAATATCCAAAATTTACAGGCAGCCTCATGAAGCTCAATAACAAAAGAACAAACAACCCAACCCAAAAATGGGCAGAACACCTAAATAGACATTTCTCCAAAGAAGATATACAGACTGCCAACAAACACATGAAAGAATGTTCAACATCATTAATCATTAGAGAAATGCAAATCAAAACTACAATGAGATATCATCTCACACTGGCAGAATGGCCATCATCAAAAAATCTAGAAACAATAAATGCTGGAGAGGGTGTGGAGAAAAGGGAACACTCTTGCACTGCTGGTGGGAATGTGAATTGGTTCCCACTACTGGGCATATACCCTGAGAAAACCATAATTCAAAAAGAATCATGGGGCTTCCCTGGTGGCGCAGTGGTTGAGAGCCCGCCTGCCGATGCAGGGGACACGGGTTCGTGCCCCGGTCCGGGAAGATCCCACGTGCTGCAGAGCGGCTGGGCCTGTGAGCCGTGGCCGCTGAGCCTGCGCGTCCGGAGCCTGTGCTCCGCAACGGGAGAGGTCACAACAGTGAGAGGCCCGCATACTGCAAAAAAAAAAAAAAAGAATCATGTACCAAAATATTCATTGCAGCTCTATTTACAATAGCCAGGACATGGAAGCAACCTAAGTGGCCATCAACAGATGAATGTATAAAGAAGATGTGGCACATATATACAATGGAATATTACTCAGCCATAAAAAGAAACGAAATTGAGTTATTTGTAGTGAGGTGGATGGACCTAGAGTGTCATACAAAGTGAAGTAAGTCAGAAAGAGAAAAACAAATTCTGTATGCTAACACATATATATGGAATCTACGAAAAAATAAAAAGGTCATGAAGTACCTAGGGGTAAGATGGGAATAAAGATACAGACCTACTAGAGAATGGACTTGAGGATATGGGGAGGGGGAAGGGTAAGCTGTGACAAGTGAGAGAGTGGCATGGACATATATACACTACCAAACGTAAAATATATAGCTAGTGGGGAGCAGCCACATAGCACTGAGAGATCAGCTCGGTGCTTTGTGACCCCCCTGGAAGGGTGAGATAGGGAGGGTGGGAGGGAGGGAGGTGCAAGAGGGAAGAGATATGGGAATATATGTATATGTATAACTGATTCACTTTGTTATAAAGCAGAAACTAACACACCATTGTAAAGCAATTATACTCCAATAATGATGTCAATAAAAATTTTTTAAAAACAGAAATGAAAATGGAGAAGTAACAACTGACACTGTAGAAATACAAAGGATCATGAGAGATTACTACAAGCAAATATATGCCAATAAAGTGGACAACCTGGAAGAAATGGACAAATTCTTAGAAATGCACAACCTTCTGAGACTGAACCAGGAAGAAATAGAAAATATGAACAGACCAATCACAAGCACTGAAATTGAAACTGTGATTAAAAATCTTCCAACAAACAAAAGCCCAGGACCAGATGGCTTCACAGGGGAATTCTATCCAACATTTAGAGAAGCGCTAACACCTATCGTTCTCAAACTCTTCCAAAATATAGCAGAGGGAGGGACACTCCCAAACTTATTGTACAAGACAACCATCACGCTGATACCAAAACCAGACCAAGATGTCACAAAGAAAGAAAACTACAGGCCTATATCACTAATGAACATAGATGCAAAAATCCTCAACAAAATACTTGCAAACAGAATCCAACAGAACATTAAAAGGATCATACACCATGATGAAGTGCGATTTATCCCAGCAATGCAAGGATTTCCAATATATGCAAATCAATCAATGTGACACACCATATTAACAAAATGAAGGATAAGAACCATATGATCATCTCAACTGATGCAGAAAAATCTTTCGTCAAAATTCAACACCAATTTATGATTTAAAAAAACCCAGAAAGTAGGCATTGAGGGAACTTACCTCAACATAATAAAGGCCATATATGACAAACCCACAGCCAACATTATTCTCAATGGTGAAAAACTGAAACCATTTTCACTAAGATCAGGAAGAAGACAAGGTTGCCCACTCTCACCAATATTATTCAACATAGTTATGGAAGTTTTAGCCACAGCAGGCAGACTAGAAAAAGAAATAAAAGGAAACCAAATCCAAAATGAAGTAAAGCTGTCACTGTTTGAAGGTGACATGACATTAAACATAGAGAATCCTAAAGATGCTACCAGAAGACTACTAGAGCTAATCAATGAATTTGGTAGAGTAGCAGGATACAAAATTAATGCACAGAAATCTCTTGCATTCCTATACACTAATGATGAAAAATCTGAAAGAGAAATTAAGGAAACACTCCCATTTACCATTGCAACAAAACGAATAAAATAGCTAGGAATAAACCTACCTAAGGAGACAAAAGACCTGTATGCAGAAAACTATAAGACACTGATGAAAGAAATTAAAGATGATACAAACAGATGGAGAGATATACCATGTTCTTGGATTGGAAGAATCAACATTGTGAAAATGACTCTACTACCCAAAGCAATCTACAGATTCAGTGCAATCCCTATCAAACTACCACTGGCATTTTTCACAGAACTAGAACAAAAAATTTCACAATTTGTATGGAAACAAATAGCCAAAGCAATCTTGAGAAAGAAAAATGGAGCTGGAGGAATCAGGCTCCCTGACTTAAGACTATACTACAAATCTACAGTCATCAAGACAGTATGGCACTGGCACAAAAACAGAAATATAGATCAATGGAACAGGGTAGAAAGCCCAGAGATAAACCCATGCACATATGGTCACCTTATCTTTGATAAAGGAGTCAAGGATATACAGTGGAGAAAAGACAGCCTCTTCAATAAGTGGTGCTGGGAAAACTGGACAGCTACATGTAAAAGAATGAAATTAGAAAACTGCCTAACACCATACACAAAAATAAACTCAAAATGGATTAGAGACCTAAATATAAGGCCAGACACTAAAAACTCTTAGAGGAAAACAGGCAGAACACCCTATGACATAAATCACAGCAAGATCCTTTTTGACCCACCTCCTAGAGAAATGGAAATTTAAGAAAAAAAAAAAAAAGGGACCTAATGAAACTTAAAAGCTTTTGCACAGCACAGGAAGCGATAAACAAGACTAAAAGACAATGCTCGGAAAGGGAGAAAATATTTGCAAATGAAGCAACTGATAAAGGATTCATCTCCAAAACATACAAGCAGTTCATACAGCTCAATATCAAAAAACAAACAACCCAATCCAAAAATGAGCAGAAGACCTCAATAGACATTTCTCTAAAGAAGATATACAGATTGCCAACAAACACATGAAAGAATGCTCAACATCAGTAATCATTAGAGAAATGCAAATCAAAACTGCAGTGAGGTTCACCTCACACCAGTCAGAATGGCCATCATCAAAAAATCTACAAACAACAAGTTCTGAAGAGGGTGTGGAGAAAAGGGAACCCTCTTGCACTGTCAGTGGGTATGTAAACTGATACAGCCACTATGGAGAACAGCATGGAGGTTCCTTAAAAAACTACAAATAGAACTACCGTACGACCCAACAATCTCACTACTGGGTATATACCCTGAGAAAACCATAATTCAAAAAGAGTCATGTACCACAAAGTTCATTGCAGCTCTATTTACAATAGCCAGGACATGGAAACAACCTAAGTGTCCATCTATAGATGAATGGATAAAGAAGATGTGGCATATGTATACAATGGAATATTACTCAGCCATAAAAAGAAACGAAATTGAGTTATTTGTCCTGAAGTGGATGGATCTAGCATCTGTCCTACAGAGTGACGTAAGTCAGAAAGAGAAAAACAAATACAGTATGCTAACACATATATATGGAATCTAAAAAAAAAAAAGGTTCTGAAGAACCTAGGGGCAGGACAGGAATAAAGACCCAGATGTAGAGAATGGACTTGAGGCCACAGGCAGGGGGCAGGGTAAGCTGGGACGAAGTTAGAGAGTGGCACTGACATATATACACTACCAAATATAAAATAGATAGCTAGTGGGAAGCAGCTGCCTAGCACAGGGAGATTAGCTTGGTGCTTTGTGACCACCTAGAGGCGTGGATAGGGAGGTAGGGAGGGAGAAGCAAGAGGGAGGAGATATGGGCATATATGTGTACATATAGCTGATTCACTTTGTTATACAGCAGAAAGTAACACACCATTGTAAAGCAATTATACCCCAAAAAAGATGTTAAAAAAATGTTTTCAAAACAGAGGAGATTTAAATTAAAGATAATCTATCACTATATTTTCCTGTAAAAATACTTAATAGGTAAAACAGATATGTTTGTATCTCAAGTATTAATTTTTTAAATATAGATGATTTAAAATAAAAAAGAAACAATAGTGCAGCCTTGGAGCAGGAATATACGTAACAATATCTTTGAGTTGTTTTGCAGATACTGAAAACCCCACCAGGTGGAAGAAGTTAACTGTGTGTTGCCCACAAGCACGTAGATCCCAGATCGATTGGAACCAGAAGGTTGATGACAGTGACTCTCACTTCACCATCAACCAATCAGAAGAATGTCCACGAGCTGATCATGCCCTCTTTGAACCATATTGTAAAACTCCTCACTACCAACTCTAGGTTGGGACACACAGTTTTTTTGTTTGTTTGTTTTGTTTTGGGGGGGGACACACAGTTTTGAGGGCATTAGCCTGCTGTGGCCCCCTTTGCCTGGCAAGGCAATAAAGCTATTCTTTTCTACTTCACCCAAAACTCTATCTCCAAGTTTTAATTCAGTTTTCAGTGTACAGAGGTCAGATTCAGCTTCAGCAGCTCTCACCACTCATACCTGGTAGCTTCACTACTAAAGAGGAACTGGATTCAACTTAGCTGCTCAGGACTAAAAACATATATCTATATCTATATCTATATCTATATCTATATCTATATCTATATCTATCAGAAAAGAATTCTGATTGTTACAATCATGTCCTCTTTCCACGTTGGACAAATCAACTGTGGTCAAGAGACAGTGTGACTGGCAGCCCCTTCAGAACCACATTCACTTATTCAATTTATCAAACCTATTTTTACTGAGTATTTACTATGTGTCGATCATTATTTTAGGCTCAACTACCACAGGATAAAGAGGATCAGGAGTATGGAGAGGACAGGTTGTCCTAGTAAAAAAGGGTGGTCCTAGTAAACTCATTGAGAAAGTTACATTGGTGAAGATGGTGAATGACTTAGGTGAGTGGTATCTGGGGAAAGGTTGCCCCAGGCAGAGGGTAAGGTTAATACAAAGACGCTGAGGTGGGAGGTTGCCTGGGGGGAATGTAGCTGGAGCAGAGCGAGTGAGGGGGAGCAGACACATGACATGATTAGGAATTTTAAAAGATTATTCTGGATGCTGGGTTGAGTGTGGATTGTAGGATGTGAGGAAGCCTGCTTGGAGTTTACCTGTAGGCAAGCTAGGTGAGATATAGGTGGGTAGGACCAAGGTGGGGATAGCAGTGTAAGGGTTGAGAATCGGTCTGTTGAGCTATATTTTGAAGGCAGAGCCAAAAGGATTTGCTTCCAGGCAGGATACAGGTGTGAGAGAAAGAGAGGAGACAAGAATGTCTCCAGGGTTGGGGCATGAACAACTGAAAAAATGGAATTGCATCTATTGAGACAGGGAGGGCTGTGGGTGGAGCAAATTTGGGAAGGAAAGGGGACATTAGAGATTCAAGTTTGAAATGTCAAAATTGAGATATTTCAAATGGATATATATTATATGATTCCACTCACATAAGGTAGCAAGAGACAGAAAATAGAATGGTGGCAGCCAGGGGCTGGAGGAAGGGAGGAAATATCATTAGCATTTAATGGGTACAGAGATTCAGTTTGGGAAGATGAAAAAGTTCTGAAGATGGATGTTGGTGATGGTTGCCCAACAATGTGAATGTGTTTAATGTCAAGTGTACACAATTATACACTTAAAAATGGCTAAGATGGAGATGGATCCAAAAAATATTGCTGTGATTTATGTCAAAGAGGGTTCTGCCTATATTCTTCTCTAGGAGATTTTTAGTACCCTGTCTTACATTTATGTCTAATCCATTTTGAGTTTATTTTTGTACATGGTGTTAGAGAATGTTCTAATTTCATTCTTTTACATTCATGTTATATAAATTTAACCACAATACAAAACATTAAGTAGCGCAAAATAATGGAGAAAGATTGAGATTTATTCCAGATAATGTTTTCAATGTCATTATAAAATAAGAGATTGGTTGGAATTTTTTAGGTAAAAATTTTAATATCATTCCTCAACAGTCTAGACCAGGGTTTCTCAACCTCAACAATGTTGACATTTTTGGTCTGTATTCTTTTTCATGGGGGACTGTCCTTTATATTGTATGATATTTAAAAGCACCCCTTACCTCTACCCACTAGATGCCAGCACTGAGTTATGATAAGCAGAAATGTCCCCTGTTATTGCAGTTGTTCCAGAGGGGGCAAAATCACCTCAGCTGAAAACATTGGAGTAAAACAAAATTCTGTGGGTGCCAGAGTTGATGGTGTATGCTTTCAAAGAGATGGGATAATACAAAAAGCAACATTTTAGGGAGGATAAAACATCAGTTTAATCTTGGCAACGTTGAGTTGAGGGGCCCACAGAACATTCCTTTATTATCTCAGAGGGTCAAATGCATTGGTTTGGCGATCATCAGTCTGCACAGCTGGCAGTACAAGTCAATTAGTTATACAGACAGAA